>NW_027307805.1:600000-811857 GCF_047496885.1 Scyliorhinus torazame | reverse complement strand
TTAACATTGCAGAGAGGGAAGTAGAAAATGTAACTCCAGTGTTAAAGATGGGGAATGGGTGGGGGGGGGGGGGGGGGGGGGAGGGGGAGTGTGAATTGCAGCCCTGTCAGTTTGATGGCAGTGGTAGGAAAATGTTTATAATTCAGAGACCTTTGGGAGAGGTTACATTTCTCATTTAGTCTGATTTACAGGATTCACTCAGGCCGGCCAGGTTTCCCAAACCGGATACAAACATACCAGAGATTGTCAACCCAGCTCAATTATTGGACCACACTCCGGATTGGACCGTTCCCTGGACTGGATTTCTGATGGGGTTGGACCCCACGCGTGGTTTATTTGAATACTCGACGATCAGTGGAAAAAAACAAACAAACGCAGGACCTTCCCACTTCATAATCATGGGGGGAATGGAAATATAGAATGTACAGTGAAAAAGGAGGCCATTCGGCCCATCGAGTCTGCACCGTCACTTGGAAAGAGAAAACCAGTTCAGCCCACCCCATCCCCATAACCCAGTGTCCCCATTTAAATTGTTTGGAAACTAAACACAATTTATCTTGGCCAATCCACCTAACCTGCTCATCTTTGGACTGTGGTGGGAAACAGGAGCTCCCGGAGGAAACCCACGCCCACACAGGGAGAAAGTGCAGACTTCGCAGATACAGTGACCCAAGCCGGGAATCGAACCTGGGACCTGGAACTGTGAATCAACTGTGTTAACCACTGTGCTACCGTGCAGCCCAGCCTGTCCAAAATAGAGTCTGTGCAGTCTCCAGAACATTCCGAGGGATCACCCCTCCCAGGTTTAGTCATTTGTAAAGCACCCGCTCCAAGGAATCCCCCATTGCCATGTCTGGAACATCCCAACATCACTGTTAACAGGAATCCATCCTCTCCCTGTTTGGACAGAATTACTGCCAAGCTTTTCTCAGGAGTACTCCCGCTCCGGCATTGGACATTCCACAGGGTTCACTTTGCCGGAATAGACTCTCTCCAGACTAATTTCATTCGACAAAAAAATTGGTATTTCCAAAACAAGAGCGTAAAGATGGAGGAGAAAGTTCCCAGACTGAAGTAGTTGAAATTAAAGTTACGTCCTGCGGGATGTAAAATTCTAATTGGACGATGAGATGTTGCTCCTCCAGTTTGCGTTGGGCTTCACTGCATTCTTGCAGCAGGCCAAGGAGACATGTGGGCCTGAGAGCAAGGTGCTGAGTTAACATGGCCCGCAACAGTAAGGTGGGGCCACGCTGTGGGCTGAGTGAAGGTGTACCACAAAGCAGTCTCCCAGTCTGCGTTTAGTCTCCCCAATGTAGAGGAGACGGTATTGGCAGCAGCGAATACAGTAGAACAAATTGAAGGCACAGAAGTGAAACGCTGCTTCCCCAGAAAGGAGAGTTTGCTGCTGAGAACCGGGAGACGGGAGGAGGGAAAGGGACAGTTGTTGCACCGTCTGTGATTGCAGGGGAAGGTGCTGGGGGAAGGGAAAGGGGTGTGAGGTGTGAGGGGGAAGTGGACAAGGGGGAGGGAGCGGTACCTGAGGAATGCAGAAATTGAGGGGGGTGGTTGCAGAGAGGTGAAGATGCGTTTGGTGGTGACATCATGCTGGAGTTGGCAGAAATGGAGGAGGATTTTCCTGTTACTGGGGAGGCTGATGGTGTGGAAAGGGAGGAGAGGGAGACACTATCATGTTTTCGGGAGGGAGGAATATGTGTGAGGGCAGAGGTGTGAGAAGTGAATTGAACACGATTGAGAGGCCTGTTAACGAAGGAAGGTGGTGGGGACAGACCGGTAAAGGAAAAGACAGACATGCCAGACGGGCTATTTTCAAATACTTCATCAACAGAACAGAGGCGATGGAGGCGGAGGAAGTGGGAGAATGAGATGCAGTCTTTAGAGGAAGCAGGGTATGAGGACCTGTACACAACCCTCGTGTTGGGGAACGGAGGTGCAGAGGGATTGGACGTCCATTGTGAAGATTAGGCCGTTAGGGCCGGGGAAATGGACCTTGTTTACGGCACCAGAGGAATCAGGAATCATAGAATCCCCACAGTGCAGAAGGAGGTCATTCGGCCGATTAAGTCTGTACCAAACCTCTGAAACAGAACCTCAACCAAGCTCACTCACCGGCCTATCTCATTAATCCCTTAATCTAATCTACACATCTTTTTGGACACTACGGAGCAATTTAGCATGGTCAATCCACCTGACCTGGACTGTGGGAGGTAACCGGAGACCCGGAGGAAACCCACGCTGACACGGAGAACAAGTGCAGATTCCACACAGTAATTTGTGGTCACCCAAGTTAGGGATTGATCCGGAGAACCTGGTGCTGTGAGGCAGCAGTGCAAACCACTGAGTCACTGTGACACCAATGTCTTTGGGAAGGGGCAGAACATGGTAAAGCGGATGGAATCAAGGTGGGAAGAAATGATCTTGGTGGGGCTGGAACAGGCCGAAATAAGGGTGCACTGGGACTTTCCTGTTTGTGGACTTTGGGAAGGAGGTAGAAGGATGCAGGATGTGTGGGGTTGTGGGCCTATAATGTCCGATGCTGCGGACAGAAGATATCCAGAGTCGATGAGGTTATAGAATGTCCTGGAAACAATATCATGATGTTTGGTGGTGTGCTGCTGGTCCAGGGGGGAGGGGGGCCTACCAGGACGGGCCTAAGGGCTGACGGTCAGCCTCTGTGAGGAAGAGGTCAGGACACCAGACAATAATGGCACCACCCTTTGAGCAGCTTAGATCACCAGGTCAGGGTTGGATATTAGAGAGAGGATTGGAGCAAGTTTAGAGTGAGTCAGGATAGAGTTCGTGAGAGGCACAGAGAAATTGAGACGGTCGATGTCGCACTGACAGATCTCAATGAGAAGATCAAGAGCTGATAGGAGGCCAGAGGGTGGGGTCCAGGTAGAGGGAGATTACTGGAGGCGGATGGATTTCAACAACACATCATCATAAAATAGACACAGAGCAACAGCCGAGACAATATTATCTATTCACTGATCATCATCAGAATAATTACCAAAGAATTGAAAAGCAGAAGTCGGTCTCTGTTATTCTTGAGTTTAGTACAGAATATAATCAAATCTTCCAGTCACAATGTCAACAGTTGGAAATATGGAATTAGAAGCATGAGTTAAAAGAAATCCAGTAACACAGAGTATACTAAATAGTCGGCACATATTCCAAAGTCAACATTATTCCTGACACATTTCATCCAATTATTGCAATAGCTACCAGAAAAAATAGATCTGAGTACTATGATAGATGTTAAACAATTGGATTTTCTAAAGGCCGTCAGTAACATCCAACATAACAGACTGATGGGTAATCTCAGAGCCAGTGGAGTTAGGGGGACACAGCAGCAGAATGGACACATGCTGGCGACACACACAGAAAACAGGGAGAGGAGTTAAAGGGATTTAGGCTGATTGCTGGAAGGTGGTAAGTGGTGTTCTACAAGGATCAGCACTGGGATCACTCTCCTTCACCATTCCCATCAACAGTATGGGATCGGGAAGAAGAATGATAATGACACAATTTACAGACAAAATCAAATTGAGAGTGATAGTGAATACAGAGGAAGAATACAACTAATTACAGGTACACATCATCATTAATTATGAATTTGCAAAGTGGGTATTTCAATGAGAGATAAATGTTCCGACAGATCAGTATCCGCTGCTGATCAGAGCAATAAATCCCCCAATCACTCCTTGGAAAACACCTGTGTGAAGGACTGGAGGGGTTTCTGGGTTCAGGTGAATAGATTCACAAATCGTGTGAAGCAGAAACACAGTTTATAAACACCCATAAAAATTGATCAAACATGTGAGTTCATTTCAGGATGAATAGAAATATGAAAATATCACAAAACCTATTGGAATACTGCACTGTTGTGGGTGTTATGAAATATTAGAGTGTGGGTGATATCTGTTCCTGTTAGAGTAGATCAATAGAGAACAGAAATAGAGACATTTCACTTCATACAATAAATATCAAACATCTTCATAACACAGCCAAACTCTTTCTGTTTTCAACCTATTCCAAAGTTAAAACACACAGAGAGAACTCCACAGAATGGAGCGGCCACTCCCCAATAAAATACAGCATTTCAAAACAGAACCATCTAATTTCAGTCCAGTTACTGACCCACACACAATACAGATAGTCCCAGTAATAGATAGATAATTGGATCAGATATTCCACTCTGGTGAGAGACCCACATTGAATACAATTCCACACTGACAGATACTTCCAGTAATCCTTGTTCGCTGCTGTCACGTATTCCAATCTGATTAGTGACCCACACTCGGTGTGATTTAATTCTTACTCCCATTAAAACTTCCTTCAGAGAGATTGCCTTCACTGAGATCCAATCTAACATTATACAATATTCCACTCAATATAACAACTTTATTGATCAGAGATCCGCGATTTACAGACAGGTTTATTGTTAGTTGATGAAATGGATTGAGACCATAGACATTATGAACGAGATTTGAATTAAGTGAATTATATCGTTGACCAGGTGTCTGTATAACAGTGAGCACGAGATCAGCGTTAAACATTTTCAGTCCCAGTTTAAAATCAGAGAGCCGCTCACACACAGATTTACACAACTCCAATCGTGATAGTCACTTACCAGGAACACCAACAATAGCCAGGATTGGGTAGAATATTTTCTCAGCAACATGAATTGGATAAAGCATTTTCACTGTGAAGTGATGTGTCCCTTCCTGCGATTGGCAATCTCTCTGTCTGTAACTCTGAGGTTATATATTCTCCAAGCCTTTAATTAATACCCTGTGGAACCACCTCAGGGGTATTGAGGTTGTGACATCGTTCAACTTATTTTTCAAAGATGTGAATAAACAGATACCGATATTTGGTTCAGTGAAATAAAATATTATTTTTTTGAGGGACTGACCTCTTTCCAAACACTGGACTGTGTTGATCACATTATTCAGCTAACATTAACAGAAAGGATGCTGTCCACTCAGACACCATCAGTCCCATCTCTACATCTCAGATTGTTTCAGTGATATCCCTCAATCCACTGTGACCATTCAGTGATTCAGTTCCAATTGTCAGTGTGTTTCTCTGGGTGGTTCCACTGCAGTCTGGGGTGTAGCTGCCTCTGTAACTGTGACCATTCAGTGATTCAGTTCCAATTGTCAGTGTGTCTCTCTGGGTGGTTCCACTGCACTCTGGGGTGTAGCTGCCTCTGTAACAGTGACCATTCAGTGATTCAGTTCCAATTGTCAGTGTGTTTCTCTGGGTGGTTCCACTGCACTCTGGGATGTAGCTGCCTCTGTAACTGACCATTCAGTGATTCAGTTTCAATTGTCAGTGTGTTTCTCTGGGTGGGTCCACTGCACTCTTGGTTGTAGCTGTCTCTGTAACAGTGACCATTCAGTGATTCAGTTCCAATTCTCAGTGTATTTCTCTGTGTGGGTCAACTGCACTCTGGGGTATAGCTGCCTCTGTAACTGTGACCATTCAGTGATTCAGTTCCAATTGTCAGTGTGTTTTCATAACATTTACAGTGCAGATGGACGCCATTCGGCCGATCGAGTCAGCACCGGCGCTTGGAAAGAGCACCCTACCCAAGGTCCACACCTCCACGCTTTCCCCACAGCCCGGTAACCCCACCCAACACAAAGGGCAACTTTGGACACGAAGGGCAATTTATCATGGCCAATCCACCTAACCTGCACATCTTTGGACTGTGGGAGGAAACAGGAGCACCCGGAGGAAACCCACGCACACACGGGGAGGATGGGCCGACTCCGCACAGACAATGAACCAAGCCGGAATCGAACCTGGGGCCCTGGAGCTGTGAAGCAATTGTGCTTTCCACAATGCTACCGTGCTGCTGGTGAGTGGGTGAGGGAGGCAGATTGGATGAGACGGATTGTGTATAAAATACTAACATAATCTTAGACATAAGTAAAGGAGAGAACGACTGAGTGACCCAGGGAGTGGGAGAGGGAAAGATTGTGAGAGAAATTATGAGGGGGAGAGAGTGAGAGAAAGTGTGGGAGAGGGAAAGAGTGTGAGTGAACGTGTCAGAGAGGGAAAGCGTTTGAGATAAAGTGTGACAGAAGTAAAGAGAGTGAGAGAAATTGTGAGAGCGGGAAAGAGAGCCAGAGAAAGTGTGAGAGAGGGAAAGAGACACAGAGAAAGTGTGGGCGAGGGAAAGAGAGTCAGAGAATGTTCGAGAGAGGAAAGGGAGTGAGAGAAAGTGTGAGAGAGGGAAAGAGTGTGAGATAGTGTGAGAGAGGGAAAGAGTGTGAGAGAAAATGTGCGAGAGGGAAAGAGTTTGAGAGAAAGTGTGAAAGAGGGAAAGCGTGAGAGGGAGAAAGTGTGTGAGAGAAAGTATCAGTGAGGGAGTTGTGTGAGAGGGAGGGAGGCATGGAGGGAGAGGGAGAGGGAGGGGGAGAGTGTGAGAGAGGGACAGAATGTGAGGGAGAGGTAAGTGTGAGGCAAGGGAAATGTGTTGGATAGAGTGGGAGAGTGGGAGTGAGTATCAGTGAAGAAGAATGTATGAGAGCCAGGAATTTGAGAGAGGGAGTGTGAGAGATGGAGGGAGGGTGAGAGATGGAGGGAGGCTGAGAGATGGAGGGAGGGTGAGAGACGGAGGGAGTGCGAGAGAGGGAGAGAGTGTGAGAGATGGAGGGAGTGTGAGAGAGGGAGAGCGTGTGAGAGATGGAGGGAGTGTGAGAGAGGGAGAGTGCGAGAGAGTAAGGGAGTGTGAGAGATGGAGGGAGTGTGAGAGAGGGAGAGTGTGTGAGAGAGGGAGAGAGTGTGAGAAAGGGAAAGTGAGTGAGACAGGGAGAGTGCGTTAGACAGGGAGAGATTGTGAGCGAGGGAGAGTGTCTGAGAGGGAGACAGAGTAGGGGAGAGGGAGACAGTGGGAGAGAGGTAGAGTGACTGAGGTAGAGAATGTGTCAGAGGGAGAGAGTGTGAGGGGGACGGTGTGAGAGAGGATCAGAGTGCAAGAGAGGGAGAAAGAACAAGAGAAAGTGAGAGAGAGAGAGCGAAAGCGGAGAGAGTAAGAGAGTGCGAGAGAAGGTTAGAGTGTGCGAGAGAGAGGGGGTGTGAGAGGGGACAGAGTGTGAGAGAGGGAGACAGTGTGAGAGAGGGAGAGAGTGTGAGAGAGGGAGGGTGTGTGTGAGAGGGTTAGAGTCTGAGAGAGGGAGAGAGTGTGAGAGGGGGACATGAGTGAGAGAGAGAGAGGATGTGTGAGAGAGGGAGAGAGTGTGAGAAAGGGTTAGAGTGTGCGTGAGGGACAGTGTGAGAGAGGGACAGAATGTGAGAGAGGGAGGGAGATTTTGAGAGGGTTCGAGTGTGAGAGAGGGAGGGAGTGTGAGAGGATTAGAGTGTGAGAGAAGGAGGGTGTGCGAGAGGGGGACAGAGTGTGAGGGAGGGAGAGAGTGTGAGAGAGGGAGAAAGGGTGAGAGAGGGAGGGTGAGAGAGTGTGAGAGAATGAGACACTGTGAGAGAGGGAGAGAGTGTGTGAGAGGGAGACAGTGTGAGAGAGGGAGGGTGTGAGAGAGGGGGACAGAGTGTGAGAGGAGGAGAGAGTGTGAGAGAGGAAGAAAGCGTGAGAGAGTGTGAGAGAGTGAGACACTGTGAGAGAGGGAGAGAGTGTGTGAGAGGGAGACAGTGTGGGAGAGGGAGGGAATGTGGGAGACGGAGGGAGTGTGGGAGAGGGATAGTGTGGGAGAGGGTTAGTGTGAGAGAGTGAGTGAGGGAGAGAGTGTGGGAGAGGGATAGTGTGAGAGAGTGAGGGTGAGAGAGGGAGAGAATGCAAGGGAGAGATAGAGTGTGAGGGAGTGTTCTTGGAGATATGGGGAACTGGGCATCATGTGGAAAACACCATCCGGATTAATACATTTGCTGAATAAACAAACTTGTTCCTAAATTATAAAATCAGATCCTGGATAAAGTAAATGTCCTTAATGCAGTATTGCACCATTTAAGTTGTGAATAACTGACAGAGTGTGATAGGTCAGTTATTGTGCAGAGCTGGAATAGAACTTGTCTTTCCCCAGTGAGAGGCCAGAAAGCAAACACGTGGCACAGCCGCTTTTCAAAATAATTGTAAAGCAACCTGAAAAAAGATAGACCTCCCTCTAATTATTTAATGTGCGTCTGCTTTTATTGGGAGCAACACAGATGTTTTCAATATTAAAGCACAGACAGCGCCCAGGGTCAGACAGATTGGAACTTACAATGAAGTTGATGCTGTGAAGTAAGCAGTGAGCTAAAGCGGGCGCTGAGTTCACACATGGACACAGTGAATAGAAAGGATTGCAGGGAGAATACTCGCGGTTATGGGAACTTGGAGGGAACCTGAAGGTGTTGGTCCACATCATCTCACAGCCAGACCACATCCAAAGCCTGAAAAGTGCGTGAAGTCCCGAATAAAGGACATTCATTCCTGGGGCTGGTTTAGCACACTGGGATAAATTGCTGGTTTTTAAAGCAGACAAAGGCAGGCCCGCAGCACAGTTCAATTCCCGTACCAGCCTCCCGGAACAGGCGCCGGAATGTGGCGACTAGGGGATTTTCATAGTAACTTCATTTGAAGACTTGTTGTGACAATAAGCGATTTTCATTTCATTTCATTCCATTTCATTTCATTCCGTTTGACCTCAGCGGCTCTATAGATGAGCAGATCATTCAATCCGACTGCACCACCTTTCCCTGGAGACATACATTTGATTTCTGTCACTCCTACCATTCCCTGTGAAACCACTGTTGTATCTGCCGGCACCAGTGTCCCAGGCCGTGCAGACCAGATCAGAACCACTCGCTGTGTGAATCGTTTAGACGCAGTTTTCCCTTCGGGTGATTGGATTGGGTGGGGCTGGGATATTGGGAATAAAAGACGATGATGTGAGATTCGTTCCACACATTTTACAAGTTTTGGATAATCTGGACATAAATGAACTGTTTCCATGAACAATATAAATACCTGTTGGAAAGATGTAACTGAAATATATGATCATGCAGCTACATTCATCAGCGAGTAATGCAGAGCCGGAACTGATAACAAATGTCAACATGGGGAGACTACACGGTCACTCACACCTCCTCCACCATTCAATTTAATCACTGCTCAGCTTCTGCCTCAATGTCATTTCCCACTTGATCCTCAGGTCCTTTCATTGCCTCATTTTCTGTAAGAATAATGGAGGCAGACACCCAAAGCCACATTTCAAACCAAGTTGGACATTTACGGCCATAAGACCATAAGACACAGGAGCTGAACTTGGTCACTAGGCCCAGCGAGCCTGCTCCGCCATTCAATCATGGCTGATATGTTTATCATCCTCATTCTCCTACCTTCTCTCCTTCTCCCCATAACTCCTGATATCCTTATTAACCAAGATCCGATCTGTCTCTGTCTTAAAGACACTCAGTGATTTGGACTCACAGCCTTCTGTGGGAAAGAGTTCCAAAGATTCACTACCTTCTGGCTGAATACATTTCTCCTCATCTCTGTTTAAAAGCATCGTCCCGTTAGTCTGAGATTGTGTCCTCTGGTTCTAGTTTTTCATACAAGTGGAAACATCCTCTCCACATCCCCTCGATCCAGGACTCCTGTAAGTTTCAATAAGATTCCCCCTCATCCTTCTAAATTCTAACGAGTACAGTCCCATTGTCCTCAACCGTTCCTATTACGACAAGCTCTTCATTCCAGGGATCGTTCTAGTGAATCTCCTCTGGACTCTTTCCAAGGGAAGCATATCCTTCTTCAGATACGGGGCCAAAACTGCTCACAATACTCCAAATGGGGCCTGACCAGAGCCTTATAGAGCCACAGAAATACATCCCTGCTATTGCACTCTCGCCCTCTCGACATGAATGCTAACATTGCAATTGCCTTCCTAACTGCCGACTGAAACTACACGTTAACCGTAAGAGAATCGATAACAAGGCCTCCCAAGTCCCTTTGTGCTTCTGATTTCCGAAGCGTTGCCACAATTGGAAAATAGTCAATTCCTCCATTCCTCCTTCTAAAGTGTATAACCTCACACTTTTCCACACTGTATTCCATCTGCCACCTCTTTGCACAATCTCCCAGCCTCTGCGTCCGTCTGCAGCCCCCCCCCCACCCCCCGCTTCCTCAATACTACCTGTCCCTCTCCAGGTCTTTGCATCATCTGCAAACGTAGCAACAGTGCCTTCAGTTCCTTCTTCCAGATCATTAATGTATATTGTGGAAAGTTATGGTCCCAGCACAGACTCCTGAGGCACACGATTAGACACCGGCTGCCATCCTGATAAAGGCCCGTTTTTGCCACTCTCTGCCTTCTGCCAGTCAGCCAATTCTTTTTCCATCCCAGGATATTACGCTGAACACCATGGGCTCTTAACTTATTTAACAGTCTCCTATGCGGCACCATGTCAAAGGCCCTCTGGAAATGTAAATAAATCATGTCCACTGGTTCTCATTTGTCTAACTTCCTTGTTACTTCCTCAAAGAGAACTCTAACAGATTTCTCAGACATGACCTCCCCTTGACGAAGCCGTGCTGACTCAGTCCTATTTTACCATGCACTTCCAAGTACTCCGCAATCTCATCTTTAATAAAGGATCTAAAATCTTACCAATGACCGAAGGCAGGCTAACCGGTTTTTAATTTCCCATCTTCTGCCTCCCTCCCTTCTTAAACAGCGGTGCTACATTAGCCACTTTCCAGTCCTCTGGGACCCATTCTGCCTTCAGTGATTGCTGAAAAATTCCCGCCACTGCCTCCACAATCTCCTCAGCTATCTCTTTTAGAACCCTGGGATGAGGTCCATCCGGTCCAGGTCATTCATCCACCTTCAGACCTTTCAGTTTCCACAGAACCTTCTCCTTAGTGATGGTCACTGCACTCCCCTCTGCCCCCTGGCTCTCCTGGAGCTCTGGCATCCCACTGGTCTCTTCCACCGTGAACACTGATGCAAAGTAACTATACAGTTCGCCTGCCATTTCTTTGTTGCCTATTAGTACTTCTCCACTCACATTTTACACTAGTCCAATGTCTTTTTTTGTCTCTCTCTTACCTTTTATATATTGAAAAGAACATCTTCCTATCATCTTTTACATTACTAGCTAGCTTGCCCTCAAATTTCATCTCCTTCTTTATTGCTTTTTCAGTTGTCCTCTGCTCGGTATTCAAGGCTTCCCAATTTTATGGCATCCCACTATTCCGTGCCACATTGTGTGCTTTTTATTTTGCTTTACTGCTGTCCTTGATTTCCCTCGTGAGCCATGGACTCCTTGTCCTCCCCTTGGCATGTTTCCTCCTCCTTGCGATGAAATTCTGTTGTTCCTGCCTAATAACCACCCAAAACTCCTGCCATTGATGTTCCACTGTCTTCCCTGCTCGGCTCCTTTTCCAATCAACTCTGGCCAGCTCCTTCCTCATATCTTTGTAGTTACCCCTATTTAATTGTAATACTGTTACGTCTGGTTCCAGCTTCTCCCTCTCAAACTGCAGGGTAAATTCTATCATACTGTGGCCACTGCTGCCTTAGGGTTCCTTCACCTTAAGTTCCCTAATCAAGTCTGCCACATTACACTTTACCAAATCCAGAATTGCCTGTTCCCCAGTCGGCTCTGTCACAAGCTGCTCCAAAAAAACATATCTCAGACTTTCCACTAATTCCTTTTCTTGGGATCCACGACCAACCTGATTTTCCCAGTCCACCTGCATATTGAAGTCCCCCATGATTATTGTAATATTGCCTTTTTACATGCCTTTTCTATCTCCTGATTTATTTTCTGCTCCACATCCTGACTGCTGCTAGCGGCTCTGTAAAAACTCCCATCAGGGTCTTTGTATCTATTCGATTCCTCAACTCTGCCCTCAGAGATTCTATGCCTTCTGGTCATATATCGCTCCCTGCTGTCGATTTAACTGCTGTGTGATACTGGGGTGATACCCGGGAGGTGGTGATATGGATCTGCTGTGTAATACTGACAAATAAATCACCAAGGCCATGGCAGCGTTTTAATTCTCCTACAATCCGCCAGCTCCAATCTTAACCATCACATTAGACCCCGGCATTGATTAGTCCATTAAACCTGGGAAACAGACTCTAATTGATGAATAATAAATGGAAACAATGGTTGATCACTCTCTTATTGTGAAACAGTCAGTATTTTCCCGAGGAGATACACCAGAGGATACAGAAGGGAACCAAAAGGACCACTCTCCCCAACAACACCAGCGGGAGTTTGTAGTTATCCAGTTGTGGTAGTCAGATAGCCTCAATAATTTAAATAAATATCTAACATAATATACAATAGTTTCTCAGCCCATTACTTCCCGGCTTCCATCATTCCAATTGCTGAGACGTCTTCAGTAGAAACAGGCAGAGAGATCACATTGTATTCCACCACATAGCAGCGATATTTCTAGTAATTAATGGAATTAAAACCTGAAAGACAATTGCTGTTACTCATAGACATTTCCAAATGCATATTATTGTGAAAAGTATAAAGATTTCTCGATATATTCACTAATCATTGGACTGAAAATAATCATGTTCCTGGTATGATGATTCTATAGAAAGATCATCACAGTTTAGTTAATTGTGAGCAGAAATGTGCATGTTCAATTTATTGTGTTATTATAGGAACGTCAGGAATTACTGACGCTATTTGAAAGAACAATCTTATTATGATTATTGGCTGAACAATATTTATTTACGCCTCTGATTACTGGAATAATTAATCCTTCAATAATCACTTTCAAAGTTGCATTTAAATGTGTTTCGTTATTTACTGTGTTCAATGGACTGAAAACGAATGTGATGCTTTCTATCAATGTTGTGCAAACATGATGGTGTGGTATATGTCATCCTGCCTTCCGTCATTGGATTTCAGAGATCATAGAATTTACAGTGCAGAAGGAGGCCATTCGGCCCACCGAGTCTGCACCGGCTCTTGGAAAGAGCACCCGACCCAAGCCCACAACTCCCACTGTCCCCATAACCCAGTAACCCCATCTAAGCGAAGAGCAATTTAGCGTGGCCAATCCACCTAACCTGCACATCGTTGGACTGTTGGAGACAATCAGAGCACCCGGAGGAAACCCACGCAGACACGGGGAGAACGTGCAGACTCCGCACAGACAGTGACCCAAGCGGGAATCGAACCTGGGACCCTGGCGCTGTGACGTTATAGTGGTAACCACTATGCTACCGTGCTGCCCGACTTGATCAGTTTTCTTTGGTGGAAACAGGCAGAGAGAATTCTCACACTATTCAGTCATCGCACAACTATGATTAATGAAATTAAATCCTGAGATATAATTGCTGGCATCATAGACATGGGAAATATTTCCCAATATATATTATTGTGGGAAGTTAAAAGATTTATTCATACCGTTAGTGATCAATGGATTAATCAGTATCTTGCCATGATAATTCTCTTGGAAAATGACCATCGGTTTAATGTCTTGTACCCGGTTCTCCGTCAAGCCAGCCCCGTTATCCGGCGCGGCGCAGCCACCGCCACAACGGCATTCTCCGTTCCCGCAGCCGGTCAATGAGGTTTCCCATTGTGACCACCCCACGCCATCGAGAAACCCGCCGACATGGGTGCGCTGCCGGCGGAATTGGAGGATGCTGCCGAGGGAGAATCCCATTGATTGAGATTGTGAGCTGAACAAATGCATTTTTAATTCATGGTATTATTGTTGTGTGGTCAGGAATTACAGATTCTATTCCACTGAATAGCAATCTCAATTTGATTATGGTCTGAACAGTAATTAGAAACCGCCTGTGATTATTGCAATGAACAATCCTTTGACAATCACAGTGAAAGATGCAATGAAATGTTTTTAGTTATTTGCTGTGTTTAATGGACTGAAAACTAATTTGGTAATTTATCTCAATGTTGCACAAATAATAATTAGTTGTGTCATGCTTGTTGGACTTTAACATAATGAGCTGTTCACTGATTTAATTCAACCTCGCAATGAATGAATGAGATAATTGTTTATTGGACCAAACAATCAATTCAAGTTCACTCTGATTATTGGGATGAACTATGTTAACAGGTGATTAATCTTCCACAGAAAATAATTAAAGTAAAAAGCAGTAGACCCGTCAGAATTTCACCAGTTTAAAGACATTTAATGTTGGGAAACTGGCAATCATTGATTAAAATATCTGAGCCATTTTAACAGCTAGTTCTTCCATATTCGCTTTGATCATTGAGTGTAATGATTAAAAGTTAGTTACTCTAACGCTTGGACTGATGAAGAATTTGCTCTTCACCTTTATACGGAATCCAAGCAGTATAAAAAGTGTTGGCCCTCAGGACAATCTCAACGAAAGGACATTTGAAAAGGGACCTGTTGCAGTGACTGATGTTGTCTCCAAAGCCCGCAGCCCACTCACCCCTCTCTGGGGTTGGGTGATATCTGGGCGTGGGTGATATCTGGGGTTGGGTGATCTCTGGGGTTGGGTGATATCTGGGCTTGGGTGATATCGGGGGTTGGGTGATATCTGGCGTTGGGTGATATCGGGGATTGGGTGATATCTGGGTTTGGGTGATATCGAGGGATTGGGTGATCACTGTGTTTGGGTGATCTCTGGGGTTGGGTGATCTCTGGGGTTGGGTGATCTCTGGCATTGGGTGATCTCTGGGGTTGGGTGATATCTGGCATTGGGTGATCTCTGGGGTTGGGTGATTTCTGGGGTTGGGTGATATCTGGGGATTGGGTGATCTCTGGGGTTGGGTGATCTCTGGCGTTGGTGATCTCTGGCGTTGGTGATCTCTGACGTTGGGTGATATCTGTGTGTGGGTGATATCTGGGGTTCGGTGATTTCTGGTGTTGGGTGATATCTGGGGATTTTTGGGTGATCTCTGGGGTTGGGTGATCTCTGGGGTTGGTTTATTTCTGGGGTTGGGTGATACCTGGGATTGGGTGATTCCTGCGGTTGGGTGATCTCTGATGTCGGGTGATTTCTGGGGTTGGGTGATATCTGGGGATGGGTGATATCTGGGTTGGGTGATATCTGGATTTGGGTGATCTCTGGGGTTGGGTGATATCTGGGGTTGGGTGAAATGTGGTGTTGGGCAATATCTGGGGTTGGGTGATATCTGGGGTTGGGTGAAATGTGGTGTTGGGCTATATCTGGGGTTGTGTGATCTCTGGGGTTGGGTGATATCGGGGATTGGGTGATATCGGGGATTGGGTGATATCTGGCGTTGGGTGATATATGGCGTTGGGTGATATCGGGGAAGGTGGGTGATATCCATTGGGTGCTGATATCCGTTCTGCGGTGTTGTTTGTCGGGGGGCATGTATTCCAGGGTCGGTTCATATCCGAGGGGGGTATCGGGGTGGGGGTGCTGTCGTGGAGGGGGTTATATTATGGTGTGGAGGTGATATCGGGGAGGGGGTGATATTGGGGAGGGGGTGATATCAGAGAGGCGGTGATATTGGGGAGGGTGTGGCATCGGTGTGGGGGTGATATCGGGGAGGGGGTGATCGCGTGGAGTGGGTAATATCGGAGGGAGAGGGTTATATTGGGGAGGTAGTGATATCGGTGTGGAGGTGATATCGGAGTGGGGGCGATATCGGGGAGAGGGGGATATCGGGGAGGGAGTGATAACGCGTCGGGGTGATATCGGGGAGGGGTGAGATCAGGGTGGGGGTGATATCAGGGTGGGGCTGATATGGGGAGGGAGTGATATCGGGCTGCGGGTGATATATGGGTGCGGTGATATCGGGGAGGGAGTAATATCGGGGAGGCGGTGATGTCGGTGTGGGGGTAATATCGGGGAGAGGGTGTAATCGGGGCGGGGGTGATACCGGGGTGGGGATGATATCGGGGAGGGGGTGATATCGGGGTGGGGGTGATGTCAGGGTGGGAGTGATATCGGGGAGGGGGTGATGTCGGGTAGGGGGTGATATCGGGGAGGGGGTGATGTCGGGGTGGGTGTTATTTCGGGGTTGGGTGATATCAGGGTTGGGGTGATATCGGGGAGGGGGTGATATCGGGGTGGGGGTGATGTCAGGGTGGGAGTGATATCGGGGAGGGGTTGATGTCGGGTAGGGGGTGATATCGGGGAGGGGGTGATGTCGGTGTGGGCGTTATTTCGGGGTTGGGTGATATCAGGGTTGGGGTGATATCGGGGAGGGGGTGATATCGGGGACGGGGTGATGTCGGGGAGTGGGTGATGTCGGGGAGTGGGTGATATCGGGGAGGGTGTGATCGGGGAGGGCGTTTTATCGGGGTGGGGGTGAAACCGGGGAGTGGGTGATATCGGGGAGGGGGTGATACCCGGGAGGTGGTGATATCGGGGAGGGGGTGATGTCGGGGAGGGCGTTATATTGGGGTGGGGGTGATATCAGGGTGGGGCGTGATATTGGGGAGGGGGTGATATCGGGGAGGGGATATCCGGGGTGGGAAGGGGCAGTGCTGCGATGTCTATTGAGACACAACAATCCCGAAGACCCCCAATGGGGCCAATGGGCAGCAGAAGCCGCCACTGCGCTTGTGCCACACCCAACCCAGCATCCCGTGCACGCCGGCGTCAGCCATCTTCTGTTGCCATGGGAGACTCCCGGTGGCCATCTTTTGTTGCCTGCGGCGTGGGGGCAGCGTTTAGCGGCGGGGGGGGTGGGGTGGCTACACACCAGCTGGTGAGCAGTGGATGCGGGTGGGGCTGAGTCTGTCTCTGTCTGTGTCTCTCTCTGTAGCTCAGTCTCTGTGTCTGTCTCTGTGTCTGTCTCTGCCTGTGTCTGTGCCTCTGTCTCTGTCTGTGTCTCTGTCTGTGTCTCTGTGTCTCTGTCTGAGTCTGTCTCTGTCTATGTCTGTCTGTGTCTGTCTGTGTCTCTGAGTCCGTCTGTGTGTGTCTCAGTCTCTGTCTTTGTCTGTGTCTCTGTGTCTGCCTGTGTCTCTGTCTCTGTCTGTGTCTCAGCCTGTCTGTCTGTCTGTGTCTCTGTCTGAGTCTCTCTGTACCTCTGTCTGTGCCTCTGTGTCTGTCTGTGTCTCAGCCTGTCTGTGTCTGTCTGTGTCTCTGTCTCTGTCTTTGTCGGGGGCACATTCTGCTGCACAGACTATGATTAAGTGTGAGGCACACATCCAGCTGATCGGCAATGGGGAGAGGCACACATCCAGCTGATCGTCCATGGGGAAGGGCACACATCCAGCTGATCGGCCATGGAGGAGGCATGCACCCAGCTGTTCGGCAATGGGGGGGAAGCACACACCCAGCTGATCGGCAATGGGGAGAGGCACACATCCAGCTGATCGGCCATGGGGGACGCACACACCAAGCTGATCAGCAATGGGGGGAAGCAAACACCCAGCTGATCGGCAATGGGGGAGTCACACACACCCAGCTGATCGGCATTTGGGGAGTCACACACACCCAGCTGATCGGCAATGGGGAAAAGCACACACCCTGCTGATCGGCAATGGGTGGAAGGACACACCCAGCTGATCGGCAATGGGGAGAGGCACACACCCAGCTGATCGGCAATGGGGGCATCACAAACACCCAGCTGATCGGCAATGGTGGAAAGCACACACCCAGCTGATCGGCATTGGGGGAGTTACACACACCATGCTGATCGGCATTGGGGGAGTCACACACACCCTGCTGTTCGGCATTGGGGGAGTCACACACCCAGCTGATCGGCAATGGGGAGAGGCACACACACCCAGCTGATCGGCAATGCGGGGAAGCACACTCCCAGCTGATCGGCAATGGGGGAAGCACACACCCAGCTGATCGGCAATGGGGAGAGGCACACACCAAGCCGATCGGCAATGGGGGTGTCACACACATCCAACTGATCGGCAATGCGGGCAACACACTCCCAGCTGATCGGCAATGGGGGAGTCACACACACCCAGCTGATCGGCAATGGGGAGAGGCACACACCCAGCTGATCGGCAATGGGGCAGTCACACACACCCAGCTGATCGGCAATGGGGGACTCACACACACCCAGCTGATCGGCAAACGGGGAGTCTCGCACACAAAGCTGATCGGCAATGTGGGGAAGCACACTCCCAGCTGATCGGCATTGGGGGAGTCACACACACCCAGCTGATCGGCAATGCGGGTAAGCACACTCCCAGCTGATCGGCATTGGGGGAGTCACACCCACCCAGCTGTTCGGCAATGCGGGGAAGCACACTCCCAGCTGATCGGCAATGCGGGGAAGCACACTCCCAGCTGATCGGCAGTGCGGGGAAGCACACTCCCAGCTGATCGGCAATGCGGGTAAGCACACTCCCAGCTGATCGGCAATGCAGGGAAGCACACTCCCAGCTGATCGGCAGTGCGGGGAAGCACACTCCCAGCTGATCGGTAATGCAGGGAAGCACACTCCCAGCTGATCGGCAATGGGGAGAGGCACACACCCAGCTGATCGGCTATGGGGGTGTCACACACATCCAACTGATCGGCAATGCGGGGAACACAGTCCCAGCTGATCGGCAATGGGGGAGTCACACACATCCAGCTGATCGGCAATGGGGGAGTCACACACACCCAGCTGGTCGGCAATGCGGCGAACACACTCCCAGCTGATCGGCAATGCGGGGAAGCACACATCCAGCTGATCGGCAATGGGAAGAGGCACACATCCAGCTGATCGGCCATGGAGGAGGCATGCACCCAGCTGTTCGGCAATGGGGGAAGCACACACCCAGCTGATCGGCAATGGGGAGAGGCACACATCCAGCTGATCGGCCATGGGGGACGCACACACTCAGCTGATCGGCAATGGGGGGAAGCAAACAACCAGCTGATCGGCAATGGGGAGAGGCACTCACCCTGCTGATCGGCATTGGGGGAGTCACACACACCCAGCTGATCGGCAATGGGGAAAAGCACACACCCAGCTGATCGGCAATGGGGAGAGGCACACACCCAGCTGATCGGCAATGGGGGCATCACAAACACCCAGCAGATCGGCAATGGTGGAAATCACACACCCAGCTGATCGGCAATGGGGGCAAGCACACACACAGCTGATCGGCATTGGGGGAGTTACACACACCCTGCTGATCGGCATTAGGGGAGTCACACACACCCTGCTGTTCGGCATTGGGGGAGTCACACACCCAGCTGATCGGCAATGGGGAGAGGCACACACATCCAGCTGATCAGCAATGCGGGAAGCACACACCCAGCTGATCGGCAATGGGGAGAGGAACACATTGTACGGCACATACACTGGTGAAGTGGTTGTTAACGGAAGTCATTCCTCGTTTTGGGGTACCCAAAATGGTGAACTCAGACAATCGACCATATGCTGTAGCTCGGATCAATACTGAATTGTGTGAAGCACTCGTAATTAAACAGCAACTGCACTGCGCATATCACCCGCAGGCTGAGGGAATTGTGGAAAGAGCCAACGGGACATTAAGAGAAAAATTATCTAAATTAACTGAAAAAACTGGGTTAAATTGGCTAAAA
The DNA here is from genome assembly GCF_047496885.1 of Scyliorhinus torazame. Classification (NCBI taxonomy): domain Eukaryota; kingdom Metazoa; phylum Chordata; class Chondrichthyes; order Carcharhiniformes; family Scyliorhinidae; genus Scyliorhinus; species Scyliorhinus torazame. The sequence goes on along the minus strand of NW_027307805.1, from coordinate 792,391 downwards.
GTTGGCACTATTTCACATGCGTGTGACTCCCCATTCGCGGACCGGACTGTCAGCTACAGAGATAGTCTATGGTTGGCCAATGAGAACTCCCTGGGATGCCCATGAAAAATTCCTAGAGGGAGTAGACCTCCACATGATCGGGGAACAAATGCAGAAGAATTTGAAGCAATTAACACATTCTCTGAAGTTTCTCCACTCACAGGTAAAACAGGCACATCTCCCAGTAATGGCAGAGACAGCCGTCCCTCGATATCCAGTGAATAAACACGGAAACCACATGTTGGTTAAAAACTGGGACAGAAAGAAACTAGGATAGTGCTGGAGTGGACCCTTCCGCGTACTGCTGACTACACCGACTTCCGTCAAACTTGAAGGACGTTCAAGTTGGATACATCCATCTGATTGCAAGAAGATAGTCTCCAAACCAGACGAGAACACAGGATGAAGATCTTCATTATAATTTTTGGACTATTTAGCCTCAATGGCCACTCGGTAGTGAAAAAAACGACCGAAATGAGACCTGCCTTCCAATACCTATTTATGTATGTCATATCTTTATGCCGAAAAATTGAATGTAAGCAAGTGTTGGGTTTGTACCCACATCCCCGTCCATTCGAGGGAAGGAATACCTCTCCAATCCCTCCCCTTTCATATCGCAGAGACGGTTGAATGGATTTTCACCTGAGGAAGGAGCAGCACTCCGAAAGCTAGTGACATCGAAATAAACCTGTTGGACTTGAACCTGGTGTTGTAAGACTTCGTACTGTAATTAGTTTGCCCACTCGCCCAACCTCCAGAACATGCTGTAGGATCCCAGCATTCTCGTCACAATTCACCTAATTTGTATCCTCTGCAAACTTTGAGATGTTACATTTTGTTCCCTCATCAATAATATATATTGATGTAACTCGCCCAACCTCCAGAACTTGCTGTAGGATCCCAGCATCCTCGTCACAATTCACCTAAATTATATCCTCTGCAAACTTTGAGATGTTACATTTTGTTCCCTCATCAATAATATATATCAATCATTAATATATATTGTGAATAGCTGGGGTCCCAGCGCCGATCCCTGTGGTACCCCACTGGTTACTGTCTGCCAACATGAAAAGGACCCATCAATCCCTACTATTTGTTTCATCTCTGCCAATCAGTTTTCTATCTACCTCAATACATTTCCTCCAATCCCATGCGCTTTACTTTTGCACAATAATCTCTTATGCGGGACATTGTGAAACGCCTTGTGAAAGTCCAAATATATCACATCGACTGGCTCCCCCTTGTCAACTGTTCTGGTTACCTGTTCAACAATTATAACAGATTTATCAAGCATGACTTTCCCTTCATAGCTCCACGCTGACTCTCACTGATCGTGCCACTGTTTTCTAAATATTCCGCTATTAAGTCCTTGATAATGGATTCAAGCATTTTCTCCACTACCGATGTTAGGCTGACTGGTCTATAATTCACTGCTTTCTCTCTGCCTCCCTTTTTGAATATCGGAGAGACGTGAGCTACCCTCCAATCTGCAGGACAGTTCCAGAGTTTATAGAATCCCGGAAGATGACCACCAATGATCCACTGTTTCCAGAGCCACCTCTTTAAGCACTCCGGGATGCAGATTCTCAGGCCCTGGGGATTTATCCGCCTTCAATTCTATCAGTTTTCCAGCACCATTTATCTACTAATGTTTATCTCCCTCAGTTCTTCCTCTTACTAAACCTTTCATTCTCCAACATTTCGGGGAAATGATTTGTGTCCTCATTTGTGAAAATAGAACCAAATTATGTATTCAATTGCTCAGCCATTTCTTTGTCCCTTATTATGCATTCCCCTGTTTCTGTCTGCAGTGGGCCTACGTTTCATTTTACCAATCTCCTTCTCGTCACATATATGTCGAAACCTTAAGCACCAGTCTTTGTGTTCTCTTCTAGCTTCCTTTCCTATTGTATTTTCCCCTTCTTAATCAAACCCTTCGTCCTTCTTTGCTGAATTCTAAACTTCAGCCCTATTATTTTTCTTGGCCGATCTGTATGCTTCTTCCTTGTATCGTATGCTATTTATAATTTCCTTTGTAAGCCATGGATTGGCCCTCTTACCGCTTTCCTTTTGTGCCAGACAGGAAAGAAAAGTTGCTGTCGTTCCTCCAAGCGTTTCTTGAATGTTTGCCATTGTCTATCCACTGTCATCCTTTAACGTAACTCTCCCCAATCCACCAAGGCCGACTCACGGCTCATATCCTCATAGTTCCCTTTATTCTGATTCAGCACACTAGTCTCCGAATCAACTATATATGACACGCACTATGGTTTTTTGTCCCTTGGTATGTCTCAGCTCATACAGATTCCACATTGCCAGAGCTATATCCTTTCTCATTATGATGTTAATTTCCTCTTAAACCAGCAGTGCCACACCAGGTTATTTTCTTTTATACCTGTTCTTCCGAAATACTGAGAACCACGTTAGCTAGGTAGGACCTAAAGAGAGAGCTAAGAAGAGCCAGGAGGGGACATGAGAAGTCTTTGGCGGTAGGATCAAGGATAACCCGAAAGCTTTCCATAGATATGTCAGGAATAAAAGAATGACGAGGGTAAGAATAGGGCCAGGTAAGGACAGTAATGGGATGTTGTGCTTGGAGTCCGAGGAGATAGGAGAGGTGCTAAATGAATATTTTTCGTCAGTATTCACACAGGAAAAAGACAATGTTGTCGAGGAGAATACTGAGATTCAGGCTACAAGACTAGAAGGGCTTGAGGTTCATAAGGAGGCAGTGTTAGCAATTCTGGAAAGATTGGAAATAGATAAGTCACCTGGGCCGGATGGGAATTATCCCAGGATTCTCTGGGAAGCAAGGGAGGAGATTGCCGAGCCTTTGGCCTTGATCTTTGAGTCATCTTTGTCTACAGGAATAGTGACAGAAGACTGGAGGATAGCAAATGTTGTCCCCTTGTTCAAGAAGGGGGAGTAGAGATATCCCCGGTAAGTATAGACCAGTGAGCCTTACTTCTGTTGTGGGAAACACCTTGGAAAGGTTTCTAAGGAATAGGATGTAAATCATCTGGAAGGAATAATTTGATTAGAGATAGTCAACACAGTTTTGTGAAGGGTAGGTCGTGCCTCACAAACCTTATAGAGTTCTTTGAGAAGGTGACCAAACAGGTGGATGAGGGTAAAGCAGTTGATGTGGTGTATATGGATTTCAGTAACGCATTTGATAAGGTTCCCCATGGTAGGCTACTGCAGAAAATACGGAGGCATGGGATTCAGGGTGATTTAGCAGTTTGGATCAGAAATTGGCTAGCTGGAAGAAGACAAAGCGTGGTGGTTGATGGGAAACGTTCAAACTGGAGTCCAGTTACTAGTGGTGTACCACAAGGATCTGTTTGGGGACCACTACTGTTTGTCATTTTTATAAATGACCTGGAGGAGGGCTTAGAAGGATGGGTGAGTAAATTTGCAGATGGCACTAAAGTCGGTGGTGTTGTGGACAGTGCGGAAGGATGTTACAAGTTACAGAGGGACAGAGATAAGATGCAGCGCTGGGCTGAGAGGTGGCAAATGGAGTTTAATGCAGAAAAGTGTGAGGTGATTAATTTTGGAAGGAATAACAGGAAGACAGAGTACTGGGCTAATGGTAAGATTCTTGACACTGAGGATGAGCAGAGAGATTTCGGTGTCTATGCACATAGATCCCTGAAAGTTGCCACCCAGGTTGAGAGAGATGTTAAGAAGGCGTACGGTGTGTTAGCTGTTATTGGTAGAGGTATTGAGTTTTGGAGCTATGAGGTCATGTTGCAACTATACAACGCTCTGATGCGGCCGCATTTGGAGTATTGCGTGCAATTCTGGTCGCCGCATAATAGGAAGGATGTGGAAGCATTGGAAAGGGTGCAGAGGAGATTTACCAGAATGTTGCCTGGTATGGAGGGAAGATCTTATGAGGAAAGGCTGAGGGACTTGAGGCTGTTTTCGTTAGAGAGAAGAAGGTTAAGCGGTGACTTCATTGAGGCATTCAAGATGATCAGATGATTGGATAGGGTGGACAGTGAGAGCCTTTTTCCTCGAATGGTGATGTCTAGCACGAGGGGACATACCTTTCAATTGAGGGGAGATGGATATAAGACAGTTGTCAGAGGTGGGTTCTTTACTCAGAGAGTAGTAAGGTCGTGGAGTGCCCTGCCTGCAACAATAGTGGACTCTCCAACACTAAGGACATTCAAATGGTCATTGGATAGACATATGGACGATAAGGGAATAGTGTAGATGGGCTTTAGAGTGGTTTCACAGGTCAGCGCAACATCGAGGGCCGAAGCGCCTGTACTGCGCTGTAATGTTCTATGTTCTAACCCTGGGACATTCAGTTCCCATCCATGTTCACCCTGCAGCCATGTCTCCATCGTCCCAATTATATCATGCGCATTTATATCGATCTGCACGATTGTTCATCCACTTTATTGCAAATGCTCCGTGCATTAAGGCACAGAGCTTCAAAGTTGGTCTTTTTCACAATGTTTGTCTTGCTCCCAATATTTTTCTCCACTGCCCTGTTTGAAATTTGGCCTTGGTTTCTCCACCTATCACTTTTCTCATTCACTTTTCTACCTTTTGCTTTTGCCCTTGCTCCTTCGTTCTCTGTCTCCTTTCTTAGGTTCCCATCCCCCTGGCATATTAGTTTAAACCATCCCCAACCGGTCTAGGAAATACCGCCGCCCCCCCCCCTCCCCCACACACTCACCAGACATCAATTTCAGACCTGCCCAGGTTTAACCGGTCCGATTTTCCAGGTCCCACCTCCACAAGAACCGGTCCCAATTCGCCAGGAATCTGGAATCCTCCTCCTGACACCATCTCTTCAGCCACAAATTCGCCCTATATATCCTGTCATTTCTACTCTGACTAGCACGTGGCACCGCGAGATATCCTGAGAACACTACCTTTGAGGTCCAATCTATTTGTGGAATGATCCAGAGCCACAGAGAGAAGCTGGGTCAGTGGGATCTGTTTGTGGAATGATCCAGGACATTAGGGAGAAGCCATGGGCAGTGGGATCTGTTTGTGGAATGACCCAGAACAATAGGGAGAATCTGGGGCAGTGGGATCTGTTTCTGGAATGATACAGGACATTAGGGAGAGTCTGGGGCAGTGGGACCTGTTTCTGGAATGATCCAGGACAATAGGGAGAGGCTGGCGCAGTGGGATACGTTTGTGGAAGGATCCGGGACATTAGGGAGAAGCCATAGGCAGTGGGATCTGTTTTTGGAATGATCCAGGACATTAGGAAGAGGCTGGGGCAGTGGGATCAGTTTGTGGAATTATCCAGGACCATAGAGAGAGGCTGGGGCAGTGGGATCTGTTTGTGGAATGATCCAGGGCAACAGGGAGAGGCTGGGGCAGTGGGATGTGTTTGTGGAATGATCCAGGACAATAGAGAGAGGTTGGGGCAGTGGGATCTGTTTGTTGAATGATCCAGGACAATAGGGAGAATCTGGGGCAGTGGGACCTGTTTCTGGAATAATCCAGGACATTAGGGAGAGTCTGGGGCAGTGGGATCAGTTTGTGGAATTATCCAGGACCATAGAGAGAGGCTGGGGCAGTGGGATCTGTTTGTTGAATGATCCAGGACAATAGGGAGAGGCTGGGGCAGTGGACTCGCACCGGTTGAAAATAGGGAGGGGGGGGGGGATTTTTACACAGTTCTCTTACCGAAAATGGGTAGGTCGATCTCGAAGTCGGGGAGGGTGTCGGCGCTGCTGAGGGAACTGAGGGGATTTATGGAGCATCTGGCAGGGTGTATTGGGGTGGGGGGGGGGGGGGGTCCGAGTAGGATAGGTCGACCGAGGGCAAAGGTATTCCTGTTTCTCTCCCACGTGAATAGGGTGCACTCCCGGATCGACTATTTTGTGTTGGACAAAACGTTGTTGGCGGGGTTGGTTGCTGCGGAGTACTCGGGAGATCATGCGCCCATTGGATGGATTTGTCGGTGAATCGGTGGGGGGGGGGGGGGGGCGCACTGGAGTTTAATGTGGGGCTGTTGGCAGATGAGGAGTTTTGTGAGCGGGTTTCCACCGATACGTGGAGCTGAACGACACGAGTGAGATTTTGGCTGCCACACTATGGGAGACACTGAAGGAAGTATTGGAGGGGGGGGGGGGTGGTGTTTATCTCTATACGGGCGCACATAGATCAGATGGGGCGGGCAGAGATAGTGAGGTTGGTGGATGAGATCATGCGGGTGGATAGGGGATTTTCGGAAGCCCCGGGGCGGGATTGCTGATAGAGCAATAGCAACTCCAGATGGAGTTTGGACTGATACCCATGGGAAAGGCAGTTGGGCAATTGAAGAGAGCTGAGGGGCGGTCTGTCAATACGGAGGAAAGACAAGTAGGATGTTGGCCCAACAATTTTAGAAGCCGGAAGCAGCTAAGGAGATCGGATAAGTGAAGGATCTGCGGAGGAGGGGCCATGATCCTGGACTCGGTGGGGATGCATGGGGTATTTGAGGATTTTTTAAGCGACTGTATGAGTTGGAACCCTCGGTCTGGGTGGAGGGAATGAGGCGTTTTTTTTAGAGGTGATGGAGTTCTCTAGCGTGGAGGAGGACATGGTGGAGGGATTGGGAGCTCTCATTGGGCTGGTGGAGGTGTTGGTGGTGGTGCTTGAGGGTATGGGGCCAATGTGGGCAGGAAAGGCCTAGGGCCCGGATGGGTTCTCGGTGGAATTTTATAAGACGGATGATTTGGGACCCATGCTGGTCAGGGCATTTAATGAGGCGAGTGAGCAGGGGCTGATCCCCCGACGTTATCACAGTCCTCGATCTCCGTAATTTTAAAGAAGGATAAGGATCCGGAGCAGTATGGGTCCGACAGGCCAATTTCGCTATTAAATGTGGATCATAAGATGCTGGCCAAGATTTTAGCCTCATGGATTGAGGACTGTGTGCCAGTGGTGATTCGGGAGGACCAGACGGGGTTTATTAAGGAAAGGCATTTGTCGGCCTACATCAGGCGCCTGCTGAATGATATAATGATGACCGCAGATGGAAGAAGTGTGAAATTGGTGGTCGACATGGATTCAGTGAAGGTCTTCAATCGGGTGGAGTGGGATAATTTGTGGGAGGAGTTGGGGCGCTTTGGGTTTGGGCAGTGGTTTATGGACTGGGTCTGGCTGTTGTACCGGGGGGCAGCAGGCAGTGTCCGAAGATACCAGGAGAGTTTGGCATATTTCAGGCTAATCCGGGGAACGAGGCAGTGATGCCCACTCTACCCTCGGCTATTTGCCTTGGCTGCAGAGCAATCGGAAATGGCGCTCAGAGCGTCAATGGACTGGCAGGGGTTAGTGCGGGGGGGGGGGGGGGGGGGGCATTAGGTCTCGTTGTAGGCGGGCGATTTACTGGTCTACATATCAAAGACTTTGGCAGGTATTGGGGGATTGTAGGTATATGGGAGGAATTCGGCCGGTGCTCGGGATATATATTGAATATGGGGAAGAGCGAGGATTTTGGAATTCCAGCGAGTGGGCAGGAGAAGTGGCTGGGGGAGTTGCCATTTAGATTGGTGGGGGCGAGCTTTCGTTATCTGCGTATTGAGGTGGCGCGGGTTGGGAGCAGCTGCACAAGCTCAATCTGGCTCTGCTGGTGGAGCAAATGATGGGGGATTTTGTAAGACGGAATGTGCTCCCGCTGTCGCTCGCGGGACCGCTGCTGTAGGTACAGGTGACGGTTATCGCGAGGTTTTTATTTGTGTTTCAGGACCTCCCAATCTTCATTACTAAGGCTTTATTCAGGCGGGTGAATGCACTGATTTCGGGGTTTGTTTGGGCGGGTAAAGCCCCGCGGTGAAGATGGTGCTGCGGGAGTAGGGTCGGCCGGAGGGGGGCGGTGGTGAGTTAACTCTTCCATAGTAATTTATTATCATTGGGCGGCGAATACAGCCATGGTTCGGTCGTGGGGGAAGAGTCGGTTTGGAAGTGGACTGAGGCAGCCTCATTTATGGGCTCGAGTTTGGGGGCACTGTTAATGGCGCCTTTACTATTCTCGCCGGCCAGGTACTCCGCAGGCCTGGTCGTGGTTGCGAGCCTGCTGTGTGCGGACACCTGATGCTGTAGGGGGCCTCGATTTAGGCACCGATCTGAGGGACCTAGAGGCTTGCTCCGGAGGGTTCGGGGGCGGACTTGACCGGGGGGGAGGTCGAGGGAGTAACGGACGGGGATTGAGCGGTGTGGGAATCCTTTCTTTCAAGGCAACTTATCGAGCTTGGAAGGGTTGGTGGAGGAATTTGAGTTGGCCGCCGGGAATTGGTTCCAGTATTTACAGGCGAGGGATTTTGTTCAGAAGCAAGCACCGTCCTTTCCCCATCTGTCGCCCCTGGGGCTACAGGGCAAGATGGTGTCACAAATAGGACTAGTGAAGGTAACGTGCCGGAAATATATAAAGAGTTGATGGATTTGGAGGGGGCCCCAGTGGGGGTAATGAAGCGTAAGTGGAAGAGTTGGGGAAGCGGGTGGAGGGGGCTTGGAGTTGGGGGGGGGGGGGGGAGGGGTGAATGCATCCTCGGTGTGGGCCAGCCTTAGCCTTATTCAGATTATGATTATTTCCTATCATGCCATTGTCGTTTCTGTCTCCATATCTGTGTCATATTTAACGTACAAACATTACCTTATTAGGGCGCACATGACGGTGGCCAGGATGAGCACGTTTTTTGAAGGGATGGAAGATAGGGGTGGACATTGTGCGGATGGGCCCGCAAATCTTGCCTATATGTTTTGGGCTTGTCCGAAGCTTCGGGGATTCTAGCAGGGGATTTGCCGCCGTTAGGTCGGAAATCCTGAAGGTGAAGGTGGTTCCGAATCCAGAAGTTGCGATCTTTGAAGTGTTAGAAGACCCGGGTGTCCAGGAGGCGAGAGTGGGCGATGTCTTGGCCTTTGCCTCCCTGGTTGCTGGGAGACGGAACTTATTGGAATGGAGGGTACAGGGGCCTCCTGACCCGGGGGCGTGTGTGAGGGACCTGACAGAGTCTCTCAGGTAAGAATAGATTAAGTTAAACTTGAGAGGGCCTGTTGAGGAGTTTAGGCGGAGATGGTAGCCTTTCATCGACTTCTTTGAGATCAGTTCAGATGTCAGCAATGCGGGGGGCGGGGGGAGGGGTATAAAAATAATAATCGTTTTTTGTCTCAAGTAGACTTCACCTATTTAGTTAACTTGGTTATTTGCAGCTCTGTTGGCTTGTTGAGTTCTGTTTGTGTTTGATGTGGAAATATATAAATACATCAATAAAATATTTTTCAAAAGAAAATGTCTAATGGAGCAGAGGCGAAGGTCTGGGCCATTTGGCCCTTCGAGCCTGCTCCACCATTCAAACAGATATTGGCACAGACGCATACATACACTCTCTCTCACACAGACAGAGATAGGGAGAAACTGGTTGCCACCCGTAATAGGATGGAGAACCAGAGGACATCGGTATTAAAAAGGTTGCAAAAAATAAGTTAAAGCAATATGAGAGAAAACGTTATCGCACAGCGACCTGTCAAGGTGTGAAATGCACGGCCTGAACAGAGCGATGGAGGTATGTTCAAGAGTGAATGGAGTCATTATCTGAAACGGAAGTATGGAGGAAGACAGGGGAGTGGCAGGACTAGAATTGCTGATACGGAGAGCTGGAACAAGCGCCATGGGACGAAGGGCTTCCTTTTACCCTGCAACAATATTACGCCCCAGTGAGCGGATGAACAGACCGAGAAAGAAAATATGAGAAAGGGAATAGACCCCTGACTGAGACTCTGCAACCGGCAACACATATCCATCGTCAACTATCCTCACAGGGTCCATTGTTCTCATGTAAACTTTGATCAAATCGTCCTTGAAACTGCAAGATTCCCTATCATGCCATTGTCGTTTCTGTCTCCATATCTGTGTCATATTTAACGTACAAACATTACCTTAGTGAAGAGCCAACGCTATCATTAATGTCGCAGTGCTTTGGTCACATAAAATAGCTGACTGATGTTTCTGGATTTTATTTACAGATTCCGAGTGAGAGAGAGAGAGAGAGAGATGGCGAGATCAGCAGGAGACACATGTGGAGCGAGTGAGAAAAGAGAGAGGCATTGCGAGAGGAAGAACATGTGTCCCTGCTCATGAACTCATTTTAACTTGGGGCCATTGCTGTGTCTGTAAAATCTCAGATACTTCAACCAGTATTTTAATCCACATTTTACCTCGGTGTCTTCTGATATCGAGGAGAACAAAGGATAAACACAAATACAAGATCAACAATATTTATTAAACAAAGTTAACCCGTAAATTAACCCAAGTATACGTGCGAGAATTATTCATGATCCAGTGAGATTACCCGAAAAGATGGTCTGGTTGGTTGTGGGACTCAGTCCTGAGTCTCCCTGGTCTGTCATCACGGAAGTGGTTCTCGTTGGCAATATCTTTCTTCCTTCCTTCTCTGGTCAGTCTTCGTATGGTCAAGTTCATCTCGCCAGTCTACTTTTTGCTGCTGCTGTACCTTCCACATCTATTTCAGCCTCCTCCCGCCCCGCCTTTTCCCGGAACAACTCTCCCGCCCGCCCAATGTGGTTCCCAATATCCAGTGGGTTTCTTGATGTTTGCTTAAGACGACACTGTGCCCTGCCCCCAGGTATACTTCTCTGTGGTGTTTTCTTGCACATAACCTGTTGCCATATCAGGTAGTAGGAGAAACTCTGGGAGCCCAAGAGTCTGGCTTGATCTGTTCAGTGACAGTGCGCTTCTGAATATGAAGAGACTGCGGTGATCTTTTGAAGCCCGTTGGTAGGGCAGATCTAGACATGTCCAAGTAGTCTGTCTGAGTTCTGTATATTCGAACTTGACAAAGTGAATTCCCAACAGGACATTTACTGACATTGACTGCAGTTAATTTACAGTGTCCAATTCTTTAATTTAGGATGTCCAATTATAATCGGGCTCAATGCTAGCACGTGTTAAGTCACCACAGTGCCTCCTCTTGATCCAGCGATCGTCAGCGAACCGGAACACAAAAACCTAACCAAACCGAGCGAGCAAGTATCCGCATCTTGGGTAAACAATCTTCTGCCTAACCCACAATAGTGCAACAAATGTAATTAATATATTACATGCAACAGTAAAGTTATCATTCAATAATTATGTTGCACAAATTTACGATATTCCAAACAGCCCAACACAAACGAGGGGGAATATGTACAAAAAAGAGCCACACGACAAATGATTCAATATATTGCAATACAAATGAAGGAGTGTGAAATTCTTCGTAGCACAGTCTGTCACAAAGCAGGATGACCTTTCTGAACATCAGGGCTATCAGAGGCTGTTGTTGTGGTCTTCAGTTGGCGTGGCCTCCGTTGGCCGGGTTTGCTGCGATCATTCTGAGATTGGGACACCCAGGTAGAACAGATATATGTACTGCACTCAGCGGAGTTAATCAAGGTAGCATTTGCTATATATATTGATAGCTGATTTTGTTTTTACTTTGCTGTATTTCCTGCGGTGGTGGTGTTTGTCACCAGACCAGTTTCCTTGAGAAATCCGTGTTCAATTGGGATGTGTTTTCCGGTTCGGAGATCAGTACCACGAAGGAACCCCCCGCCGCCCCCCCCCCCCCTACCACCCCCCACAAATAAATGTATAAATATGTGAAGACTCAGTTGTAGCCCGAATGGATAACTGTGTTCTTGTAGCTCACATCTGGACTGCTGTTCATTGGAGAGTCAACACACAGTATCGCGCGAGTGGATGGGAAATAAATTTGCAATTGCGGCTGAGATATGCTGATACCGCCGCAGAGGAGGAGCTCTACGTGGGCGGGCTTTGCCTACCACGGTACACAATGTCCCAGCACCTCTGGTAGTGAGCGGCGGGTAAAACATTTTTGGGATTCCTTGTACCAGCGTTGTAATGGCGAGTAAGATGTGGCCTCCACAGCCTTCTACGGCAAAGAGTTCCACAGGTCGACCACCCTCTGGCTGAAGAAATTCCTCCTCGTCTCTGTCTTAAAGGATCGTCCCTTTAGTCTAAGATTGTGTCGTCTGCTTCTAGTATTTACTACACGTGGAAACATTACGTCCACACTATCCAGACCTCGCAGTATTCTGTAAGTTTCAATAAGAGCCCCCCCCCCCCCCCCCATTCTAAAGCATTTTACATTTATTTTTAAAATTAATTGACTAATTAATTAACGCAATGTCAGTTAGAGGGGTGCAATGCTCTGACTGTGAGATGTGGCAGTTCCGGGAGGTTTCCAGCGTCCCGGATGCCTTCATCTGCAGAAGGTGCACCCAACTGAGGCTCCTCACAGACCGCATGGTTCGGTTAGAGCAGCAGCTGGATGCACTTCGGAGCATGCAGGTGGCAGAAAGCGTCATAGATTGCAGTCATATAAATGTGGTAACACCCAATGCGCAGGTAGAGAGATGGGTGACCACCAGAAGGGGCAGGACGTCAGTGCAGGAATACCCTGTGGTTGCCACCCTCTCGAACATGTATACCCTTTTGGATACTGTCGGGGGGCATAGCCTATCAGTGGAAAACAGCAGCAGCCAGAGCAATGGCACCACGGCTGGCGCTGATGTTCAGCAGGGAGGTTAAAAGCGCAGAAGAGCAATAGTCATAGTGGACTCTATGGTCAGGGACCTGGTGTTTCAGTTACCTGGGCGACTGTGAGCTCTTCCGGGGCAGGCATGACTCGTATAAGAATGACGGGTTGCATCTAAACGGGAGATGCATAAATATCCTGGCCGTGAGGTTTGCTAGTGTCACACGGCAGGGTTTAAACTAGTACGGCAGGGGTGAGTGGGTACCGGAGCAATAGGTCAGAAGGTGCAAACATGGAGTGAGAATTAGGGAATAGGGCCAGTATGTCTCTGAGGAAGAGCAGGCAGGGAGATGTTGCTGAGAACAGCGGGTCTGGTGGCCTGAAGTGCATCTGACGTAATGCAAGAAGTATAACAGGTAGGCAGATGAACATAAAGATTGGATTAGTACTTGGGACGATGATGTTGTTGTCATTAAAGAGACCTGGTTGAGGGAAGGACGGGATTGTCAGCTAACATTCCAGGCTTTAGATGTTTCAGACGGGATGGAGGGTGATGTAAAAGTGGCGGAGGAGTTGCGCTACTGGTTAGGGAGGGTAGCACAGCTGTACTGCGGGAGGACACCTCAGAGGGCAGCGAGGCGAGATGGGTAGAAATCAGGAATAAGAAGGGTGCAGTCATTAGTTGGGGGTTTACTACAGGCCTCCCAACAGTGAGCGGCAGATAAAGGAGCAGATAGTAGACATATTTTGGAAAGTATTGGAAGCAACAGGGTTGTGGTGATGGAAGACTTTAACTTACCCAATATTGAATGGGACTCACTTAGTGCCAGGGGCTTGGAGGGAACAGAGTTTTTAACGGGCATCCAGGAGGGCTTCATAAAACAATATTTAGATAGTGCAACTACGGAAGGGGCTGCACTGGACATGATATTAGGGAATGAACCCGGCCAGGTGGCAAAGGTTTCAGTAGGGGAGCATTTCGGGAACAGTGATCACAATTCATTATGTTTTAAAGTGTTGGTGAACAAGGATAAGAGTGGTCCTAGAGTGAATGTTCTAAATTGGGGGAAGGCTAATTATAACAATATTGAAAATGAAAATCACTTATTGTCACAAGTAGGCTTCAAATGAAGTTACTGTGAAAAGCCCCTTAGTCACCACATTCCGGCGCCTCTTCGGGGAGGCTGTTACTGGAATTTAACCGTGCTGCTGGCCTACCTTGGTCTGCTTTCAAAGCCAGCGATTTAGCCCAGTGTGAAATGAAGAACATACATTGGGGGCGGATGTTTGAGGGTAAATCAACATCTGGCATGTGGGTGGCTTTCAAATGTCAGTTGAAAGGAATTCAGAACCGGCATGTTCCTGTGAGGAAGAAGGATAAATACGGCAAATTTCGAGACCCTTGGCTAACGACAGATATTGTAGGCCTCGTCAAAAAGAAAAAGGAGGCATTTGTCAGAGCTAAAAGGCTGGGAACAGGCGAAGCCTGCATGGAATATAAGGAAAGTAGGAAGGAACTAAAGCAAGGAGTCAGGAGAACTAAAAGGGGTCACGAAAAGTCATTGGTAAATAGGATTAAGGAAAATCCCAAGGCTTTTTGCACGTTCATAAAAAGCAAAAGAGTAGCCAGGGAAAGGGTTGTCCCACTGAAGGAGAGGGGAGGAAATCTATGTGTGGAGCCAGAGGAAATGGGCGAGGTACTAAATGATCACTTTACATCAGTTATCATCAAATAGAAGGAATTGTGGATGTTGAGTCTGGACAAGGGTATGTAGATAGCCTGGGTCACATTGAGATCCAAAAAGACGAGGTGTTGGGCGGCTTGAAAAATATTAATGTAGATAAGGCCCCAGGACCTGATGGGGTCTAGGCCAGATTACTGAAGGAGGCTAGAGAGGAAATTGCGGTGGCTTTGACAGAATTCTATTGATCCTCACTGTCATCAGGTGATGTCCCGGAGGACTGGAAAATAGCCAATGTTGTTCCTTTGTTTAAGAAGGGTATCACGGATAATCCAGGGAACTACAGGCCGTTGAGCCTTACGTCAGAGGTAGGAAAGTTACTGGAGAGATTTCTTCCAAGCAGGATCTACTCCCATTTGGAAGCAAGTGTTAATATTAGCGAGAGGCAGCACGGTTTTGTGAAGGGAGGTCGTGTCTCACTAACTTGGCAGAGATTTTCGAGGAGGTCACAAAGATGATTGATGAAGGTAGGGCAGTGGTTGTTGTCTATATGGACCTTAGAATTGCCTTTGACAAGGTCCCTCATGGCACACTGGTACAAAAGGTGAAGTGACAGGGGATCAGAGGTGAGCTGGCAAGGTGGATACAGAACTGGCTAGGTGGTAGAAGGCAGAGAGTAGCAATGGAAGGATGCGTTTCTGATTGGAGGGCTGTGACTAGTGGTGTTCCGCAGTGCTGGGACCTTTGCTGGTCGGAGAATATATAAATGATTTGGAGGAAAATGTAACTGGTCTGATCAGTAGGTTTGCGGACGACACAAAGGTTGATGTAATTGCAGATAGCGATGAGGACTGTCAGAGGATACAGCAGGATTTAGATCGTTTGGAGACTTGGGCGGCAAGGTGGCAGATGGCGTTTAATCCAGACACATGTGAGGTAATGCATTTTGGAATGTCTAATGGAGGTTGGCAATATACAGTGAATGGTAGAACCCTCAAGAGCATTGACAGTCAGAGAGATCTAGGTGTACAGGGCCACACGTCACTGCAAGGAACAACACAGGCGGAGATTGTAGTCAAGAAGGCATGTGGCATGCTTGCCTTCATTGGCCGAGGCATTGAGTATCAAAATTGGCAAGTCATGTTGCAGCTGTATAGAAACTTAGTTAGGACACATTTGCAGTATAGCGTTTAGTTCTGGTCGCCACACTACCAGAAGGATGTGGAGGCTTTAGCGAGGATGCAGAAGAGATTTACCAGGATGTTGCCTGGTATGGAGGGCATTAGCTATGAGGAGCGATTGAATAAACTTGGTTTGTTCTCACTGGATTGAAGAAGGTTGAGGGACGACCTGATAGAGGTCTACAAAATTATGAGGGGCATAGACAGAGTGAATAGTCAGAGACATTTTCCCAGGGTAGAGGGGTCAATTACTGTGTGACATAGGTTAAAGGTTCGAGGGACAACAATTAGAGGAGATGCACGAGGTAAGTGGTTTACACTGAAGATAGTGTGTGCCTGGAACTCGCTGCCGGTAGAGGTTATGGGATCAGGGCCGATAGTGACATTTGCTATTGAAAACTCACCACTATTCTTAGAAGTCCCCCTGTACCAAAAAGGCCCGACATTCTAAATGGTGATCAGGGATTCACACTCCCCGACTCCGATGCAAGCTTCAGTGGGTGCTATTCAGGTCAAACTATATTTTGAAGTTATCCCCCGGTATAACCCATACCTTCACCGAAGACTTAATGTACTTACCACTTGGTACCATCGATCCTGGGTAAGTAAGTAAAGCAGATTTTGGAATAACCACTATTTCAGGTTAAAACTTTTAAGTTATTTTATTATTATGTATTTTTTCTCTTTTTAAAAGATGCACTCACTGTCTTTACAGAAAAGTAAAAAGACCTTGCTTCTGGATCCTTCTGGTTGGTTGAAGGGACCTTCAGGCCCAACTTGACAATCAATCTTCTTTAAAGTCTGGTCTTCTTTAGATGTATCAGCTATTTTAGCTCGGCTGCTCTGCCCTGTCCCTTTCCCATGGCCGAGCTGTCTGTGACTAGCTGTTTGTTCCTTCTCTCTATCTCTGAGTTCTGCTTCTGTATCTGGATCTGGATCTGAATCTGATAGTTCCTGCCCTGGTCTCAAGGTTTATATTTGCTTTCTAACAATTAAGTTTTTTGATGTTATTGTAAAGTAACTCTTATTTTCTTTGATTGTAAAAAGGACCTTTGATCTGAACCTTTTAATCCAATTAAGTATTCGTTTTGACATGACTTCATCTCATAGATCTGATTACATTGTTTCCTTTGTGATGTTCAAAATGCTTTGATTCAAGAGGTGTTACTTTTAATTCCTGTAATGTTTATAGTTTTATTTTCCAATTGTGTCAGCTCAATTTTGACTTTGATTTTGGCTTTATATTAAGTTTCTCGTAGACTGATAAGTCTCCAGTTTTCTTTAATTTACCTGGTATTAGCACATTTTCACACCTAGAACCTCATCCTTTCCTTTCCAGATCCTTACTAAGTTAGTTACTTTCAATGAAGGTGTGAGCCATTGTTTTTGGCTTCATTCAAAATCCTGTTCGTCTTGTTTGCTCAGCCTGCTTGACCAAGGCTATCTGCATTTTACAATCCTCCTGGCAGCTGCTGTTAACCCTTTGTGGGATCTTTCCCTGTATCCTCTCATGTTTCTCTCAGACCAGATATTGCCAGACTTCCATGTTTCAAAGACACATCTTTCCATATTTTCAATAACACCATGTGTTGACATTTGAAACATAACTATATCATTTGATCAATTAGCCCCCCATCTAATTGTACTGACTAACATTTATCCCCGATCTTTCTCATTTGTATGTATGTTTTGTGATTTTAAATTGTGCACCGAAATCACCTCGTAAATGTATCCATATCACAGACCAGTGTCTTTTTTCGTTCTTTCCTCAAGTCCAATTACCGTGAACCATAGCCGCAGTTGCTCAGGAAGGTAACACAATCGCAAGACCCGGGTTCCACTACCTCCAAAGCATTTTACTTCCTTGGGGTAGCAGCACCGTAGAAGTCTCCTCATGCCCCTTAGAAACAGCACACAACTCAGTCCATCAGGAACCAAAAAGCATTTTGTCCATCACTGGCTGTTAAGTGTCTCATTTTTCTGTCATCCAAATTGCTTTCCGTTTCTCATCGGAATGGTAAATTATGATATCATGTGTCAACCCTTGCTTCATTAATTTTCAGGTTCAACCAATCCTGCTTCTACCCCTGACTTCTCCCACATTAATGTCTAACATTGTCCTGAACCATGTATGTCTGCCAACCCCTGGTGTACATGAGAGAATATCTTTCTGACGAACTTCCTTCAAATCCCTTTTGTCTATTATAATTTCCCTTACAACATTTGCAATACAATATGCCAACAGTATTCGCAAAACCACATCGAACTATCATTTTTTCCAAAAAAATCTCCCTATTGTTAAATACACAGTTTAAAAAAAAATTAAGTCTTATCTTAAAAGATTACTCATTACCTAACCACACAAATAGACCGTATGTTACAACTTTACATATTTGTAACTGTTTTCACAATTCCAATACTAAAAATAAAGTACAATATCGACACATCCCTTCTCGGCTTTGGAACCAATCGTCACTACATACTAAATATGGCGCGTTAACAACATCAATATTATTCGTGATGTTCAATGTAGTTAAATCAAGAAAACACACTAAACTACCACTATCCCCCTCTTTTAAAACATTCACTGATCAGGTTCCTTGAACGGCACACATATCCCCAATATCATACATAACAATCCCTACCAATTTACATTACATTACTTCTTTAATAACGATTACAGCTCTTCAATGCAATATTGTTTGCTGCATTGGTAATAATTTTCCCGCCGTGGCATCAAGCTACAAAAATTCTTAAACTTTTATCAATTATCATATTGGGGTTCCTCGTCAGTCGCTGCTGTCTGCCGAGACCCTTAATAACTCCATCGTGTAGTACATACCCCTTGGAGACCTCAGATCATCCACCGCTAAACTCCTGAACCTCACCTATAATAAGGAAAAATGCGTTTTCCGCACAACCTGCCTCGCCATCCTTGGCTAAGTTGTGGAAACCGGATTCCTAGGGCCCGACCCCGACCGCATGCACCCGCTCCTGGAAGTACCCCTCCCCCACTGCCACAAGTACCTGAAGACATGCCTGGGGTTTTTCTCTTACTATGGTCAGTAGGTACCCAATTCTGCGGACAAGGCCCGTCCGCTATTTTTGCACTGTTTTGCCCCTGACGGCTGATGCCCGCCTGGTCTAAAACCGCATCAAGGCAGATATTGCCAAAGCCACGATGCACGCTGTGGATGAGTCCATTCCGTTCCAGGTGGAGAGCGATGCGTCTGACTTTGATTTGGCCGCTACCCTCAACCAGGCAGGCAGGCCCGTGACGTTCTTCTCCCGTACCCTCCATGCCTCCGAAATTCGACACTCCTCCATCAAAAAGGAAGCCCAAGCCATTGTAGAACCTCTGCGACATTGGAAACATTACCTGGCCGGCAGGCGATTCACTTTCCTCACTGACCAACGGTCGGTTGCCTTCAGGTTTAACAATACACAGCGGGGCAAAATCAAGAATGACACGATTCTGCGGTGGAGGATCGAGCTCTCCACCTACAACTACGATATCTTGTATCGACCCGGGAAGGTTAATGCGCCCCCAGATGCCCTACCCCACGGTACATGTGCCAGCGCACAAGGAGACCGACTTCGGGCCGTCGGGGTCATCAGTTTTATTTCACTTTATCAAGGCTCGCAACCTGCCTTACTCCACCGAGGAGATCAGGACCGTGACCAGGGACTGCCAGGTCTGCGCAGACTGCAAACCACCCTTCTATCGGTCAGACAGAGCGCACCTGGAAAAGGTCTCTCGCCATTTTGAGCGCCTCAGCATCGACTTCAAAGGGCCCCTCCACTGACTGTAACATGTACTTCCTCAACGTCATTGATGAGTACTCAGGTTCCCCTTTCGCCATAACGTGCCCTGACATGACTGCTGCCACCGTCATCAAGGCCCTGCACAGTCTTTTCATCTACTTTGGATTCCCCACCTCCATCCATAGCGATCCGTGTTCCTCCTTCATGAGCGACGAGTTGCGTCAGTTTCTGCTCAGCCAGGGCATCGCCTCTCGCAGGGCGACCAGCTACAACCCCGGGGCAACAGGCAGGTGGAGAGGGAGAACGCGACGGTCTGAGAGGCCGTCCTCCTGGCCCTATGGTCTAGAAGTCTCCTCGTCTCCCACTGGCAGGAAGTCCTCCCAGATGCGCTCCACTCCATCTAGTCGCTCCTGTGCACTGCCACCAACGACACCCCTCACCAACATATGTTTGCCGGGTCTCGCTCCCGTCCTGGCTGACATTCCCAGGGCCCGTCCATCTCGGGAAGCATGCGAGGAGCCATGAATCAGATCCCCTCATCGAGAAGGTCCTGCTCCTCCAGGCCAATCCACAATATGCCTACGTGGCACATCATGAAGGGCGACAGGACACAGGTTCCCTCCGGGATTTAGCATTTGCAGGTTCCCCAACGACCATAACCACCACCCCCGACCCTACACCGTCTTCCCCCACCTCTACCCACCTACCTCAAGAACTGGCACCCACAGGCCCAACGGCAACCATCACCACCACCCCCGCCCATACATCTCTCCCCCCCCCCCCCCTTCATCGACTCAACTACTGGGTGAGTAAGAGGACAACACGCTCCTGGTGTACATCTCGACACCGGTGCCCACACCACAGCCGGGGCTGAGACGATCATGGCGGAGGATCAAGGCCCCCGACAGAATTAATCTTTAAGTCCACTTCACCCCCGCTGGACTCGTCTTTTTAATAGGGGGTGAATGTGGTAAACCGCTGGAGTGTATAATATGTGTATTGTGGTAAATGGCTACTGTATTACATGTAATGTGGCAAACCACTGCCGAGGTCTCCGCCTCCCCTCGCTCTCGGTGTAAAGGTGGCTGGCTCTGCCTCCCCTCGGGCTCCATATAAAGGTGGCTGGTCTCCGCCTCTGACCCAGTTCGGGATCAGAGGCCAGGAGGCTTTCTGTTTAGTCTATTACAGCCTCAGTTACGTTCACTACTCGCCTTGTGTTCATTGATGGCACATCAGGGGGGAGGGGGTTCCGACCCCAGGGGGGACCAGGGGGGAACTCCGATGTTGCCTGGCCCGCGATCGGGACCCACTGATCGGCGGGTCGGCCTATGTGGCTGGGTGCCTCCTTTCCTGCGCGCCGGCTCCTGCAGCCCTGTGCCATGTTGCATCGCGTCCGGCGCGTTGAAGGAGACCACTGCGCATGCGCAATTTGGCGCTGGCGTCACTGTGCGTGTCCTCGTTGGTGCCGGTGCATCTGCGCATGCACGGAGCCTGCGGTGCCCAGTTCCCGCCGGGATCTGCAGCTGGATCGGCGCGAACCGCTCCAGCGCCTGTTGGGGCCAGAATTAGACATGAGAGCGACCCGTTCACGTAAAATGCGATGGCGTTTACGATGGCGTGGACACGGCCGTGGAATTAGAGACTCCAGCCCCCTGTATTGATTGTCCTGAGAACATGCTTACACTTCAAACATTTTTTTTGTCGATCTGCAACAATGGTCATTATATTTGAAGTCAAGGTATTATTCTAATAACAGAAAGAAACAGCGAATGAGGCAGTTCAGAGGAGCAGTTCAAACTGACATGCTGCAGTCTATGTGGGCTGATTTAGAATATGGTTCGAGATGCCAGAAGCCGGACGGGTAGTAGCGATGGAATTGAAACATTGCCGCAGAGAAGAGAATCATCAGTTGCATTGTGCTGCAGGATGAACACGTGATGGAGATGAAATGGGGGAGGGTGCTGAACTCCCACGTGGTTAACGCTGTAGACCCTCATTGTAATAGTTTCTGGGGGAGGGCAACAATATGTTGAAGTGGAACGGCGGTGGTCAATATCGAATATTAATTGCTGTAGAGATACGTCATTGGGAGTAGGCCAAGCTGCGGGTTCCTTGGAGAGCTTGAAAATGGTCCGGTGAAGGGAAGAAAATGAGATGGATGTTGCATGATGAGTGGAGGAATGATAGTGGAGGTGTGGAGGTGGTTATTGAGTTGGCAGAAGAGGTGGAAAAGTGGATAATGACGGCAATGAAACGGCCTGGCTATACTTTCGGATATCCGAGTTTCTAAGGTTTGGTAGCCGTAAGGGAACGGATTAAGGCATTGTTGTGTGGAGAATGTGCAAGTGTGGGTGTGGACAGGGAGTGACATTAGGAGCGGTGGGGGGGGAACGTTTTGGTCAAGTGTTTTGTGGACAGGATGGCTGATTATTTGGAGGGGTTAGCAGATTACTTGAAGATATGAGACAGAGGGTGTGGATAGGTCTGGAGGGTAACCGACGACGATGATGTGCAGTGTGAAGGTATGTAGGGGGGAAGGGGTGTGACAACAGAAGGCCAAGGCGTTAAGGGTTTTTGTACAGGACCATGCTAGGACTGATTGGACAGATTGTGCTGGGCAGCGTCTGGATGCCAGTGGACAATTGACTTGGGAATAGACAGAACAGAAGGATTTAAGCAGTTGGAGGTGGACGTATATAGGAGAGAGTGAATGGTGTTTGGGGAAGCAGGGTGCAGGTACAGACGGGGTGTTTAGATACATATAGAATACATAGAAGATAGGAGCAGGAAGAGAACATATGTCCCTTCGAGCCCGCTCCGCCATTCATCGCGATCATGGCTGATCATCCAACTCAAGAGCCTAATCCTGCTTTCTCCCCATAGCCTTTGATCCCATTCTCCCCAAGGGCTATATCCAGCCGCCACTTGAATATATTCAAAGTTTTAGCATCAACTACTGCCTGTGGTAGTGAATTCCACAGGCTCACCACTCTTTGTGTGAAGAAATGTATCCTTATGTCTGTCCGAAATGGTTTACCCTGAATCCTCAGGCTGTGTCCCCTGGTTCTGGACACACCCACCATTGGTAACATCTTCGCTGCATCTACCCTGTCTAGTCCTGTTAGATTTTATCAGTCTCTATGAGATCCCCCCTCATTCTTCTGAAATCCAGCGAGAACAATCCCAACCTCGTCAAACTCTCCTCACATGACAATCCCGCAATCCCTGGAATTAATCTGGTAAACCTTCGCTGCAATCCCTCGAGAGCAAAAACATCATTCCTCAGAGAAGGAGACCAAAACGGTATACAATACTCCAAGTGTGGCCTCACCAAGGCCCTGTACAATTGCAGCAACACATCCCTGCTTCTATATTCGAAACCTCTCGCAATGAAGGCCAACATATCATTAGCCTTCTTTTTTTTAAATTTGGAGTACCCAATTCATTTTTCCAGGTAAGGGGCAATTTGGTGTGTTCAATCCACCTGACCTGCACATCTTTGGGTTGTGGGGGCGAAATCCACGCAAACACGGGGAGAATGTGCAAACTCCACACGGACAGTGACCCAGA
This sequence comes from Scyliorhinus torazame, assembly GCF_047496885.1. Classification (NCBI taxonomy): domain Eukaryota; kingdom Metazoa; phylum Chordata; class Chondrichthyes; order Carcharhiniformes; family Scyliorhinidae; genus Scyliorhinus; species Scyliorhinus torazame. The sequence continues at coordinate 769,639 of NW_027307805.1, read as the reverse complement.
GCCGGGATCGAACCTGGGACCTCGGCGCCATGAGACTGCAGTGCTACCACTGCGCCACCGTGCTGCCCACCATTAGCCTTCTTTAACGCCTGCTGCACAAGCATACTTGCCTTCAGCGAATGGTGCGCAGGAACACCCAGGCCCCACTGCACACTCCCCTCTCCCAACCATTCAGCTAGTAATGTGCCTTTCTGTTTTTACTTCCAAAATGAATAACCTCACATTTATCCAAATTATACTGCATCTGCCATTAGTTTGTCCACTCGCCCAACCTCCAGATCTTGCTGTAGGATCCCTGCATCCTCATCACAATTCACCCTCCCACCTAATTTGGTATCCTCTGCAAACCTTGAGGTGTTGCATTTTGTTCCCTCATCCAAATCATTAATATATATTGTGAATTGCTGTGGTCCCAGCACCGATCCCTGTGATATCCCACTGGTTACTGTCTGCCAACTTGAAAAGGGTCTATCAACCCCTAGTCTTTGTTTCATCTCTGCCAATCAGTTTTCTATCTATCTCAATACATTTCCTCCAATCCCATGCGTTTTAATTTTGCACAATAATCTCTCATGCGGGACATTGTCAACCGCCTTATGAAAGTCCAAATATATCACATCGACTGGCTCGCCCTTGTCAACTGTACTGGTGACCTCTTCAAAAATTATGACAGATTTATCAAGCATGACTTTCCCTTCATAACTCCATGCTGAGTCTCACTGATCTTGATACTGCCTTCTAAATGTTCCGCTATTAAGTCCTTGATAATGGATTCAAGCATTTTCTCCACTACAGATGTTAGGCTGACTGGTCTATACTTCCCTGCTTTCTCTCTACCTCCCTTTTTGAATATGGGAGAGACGTGAGCTGCCCTCCAATCTGCAGGACAGTTCCAGAGTTTATAGAATCCCGGAAGATGACCACCAATGCATCCACTGTTTCCAGAGCCACCTGTTTAAGCACTCCGGGATGCAGATTCTCAGGCCCTGGGGATTTATCCGCCTTCAATTCCATCAGTTTTCCAGCACCATTTCTCTACTAATGTTTATCTCCCTCAGTTCTTCCTCTTACTGAACCTTTCATTCTCCAACATTTCTGGGATCTGATTTGTGATCTCATTTGTGAATATAGGACCAAATTATGTATTCAATTGCTGAGCCATTTCTTTGTCCCTTATTATGTATTCCCCTGTTTCTGTCTGTAGTGGGCCCACATTTCATTTTACCAATCTCTTTCTCTTCACATATCTGTCGAAACCTTAAGCGCCAGTCTTTATGGTCCCGTCTAGCTTCCTTTCCTATTGTACTTTCCCTTCTTCATCAATCCCTTCGTCCTTCTTTGCTGAATTCTAAACTGCTCCCAATCCTCAGCCCTATTATTTTTCTTGGCCGATCTGTATGCTTCTTCCTTGTATCGTATGCTATTTCTAATTTCCTTTGTAAGCCATGGATTGGCCCTCTTACCGCCTTTCCTATTGTGCCAGACAGGAATGAACAGTTGTTGTCGTTCCTCCAGGCGTTTCCTGAATGTTTGCTATTGTCTATCCACTGTCATCCTTTAACGTAACTCTCCCCAATCCATCAAGGCCGACTCACGGCTCATATCCTCATAGTTCCCTTTATTCTGATTCAGCACGCTAGTCTCCGAATCAACTATATATGACACCCACTAATGTTTTTTGCCCCTTGGTATTTCTCAGCTCATACAGATTCCACATTGTCAGAGCTATATCCTTTCTCACTATTGTGTTAATGTCCTCTTTAACCTGCAGTGCCACGCCAGGTCCTTTTCTTTTATACCTGTTCTTCCTAAATATTGAGAACGCTGGGACATTCAGTTCCCATCCGAGTCCACCCTACAGCCATATCTCCGTAGTCCCAATTATATCATGCGCATTGATATAGTTCTGCACGATTCTTCATCTACTTTATTGCAAATGCTCCGTGCATTAAGGCACAGAGCTTCAAAGTTGGTCTTTTTTACAATGTTTTTCTTGCTCCCAATATTTTTCTCCACTGCCCTGTTTGAATTTTGGCCTCTGTTTCTCCACCTATCACTTTTCTTATTCATTTTTCTACCTTTTGCTTTTGCCCTTGCGCCTTCGTGCGCTCTGTCTCCTTGCATGGGTTCCCACCCCCTTGGCATATTAGTTTAAACCGTCCCCAACCGGTCTCGGAAATAACACCCCCCCCCCCCCACTCACCAGACATCAATTCCAGACCTGCCCAGGTTTAACCGGTCCAGTTTGTGCAGGTCCCACCCCCACCAGAACCGGTCCCAATTCGCCAGGAATCTGAAACCATCCTCCTGACACCAGCTCTTCAGCCGCGTATTCACCCTATATATCCTGTCATTTCTCCTCTGACAGTAACGTGGCACCGGGAGTTATCCTGAGATCACTACCTTTGAGGTCCAATCTATGTGTGGAATGATCCAGAGCCATAGGGAGAAGCCATAGGAAGTGGGGTCTGTTCCTGGAATGATCCAGAACAACAGGGAGAGTCTGGGGCAGTGGGATCTGTTTGTAGAATTATCCAGGGCATTAGGGAGAGGCTGGGGCAGTGGGATCTGTTCGTGCAATTATCCACGACATTAGGGATAGGTTGGGGCAATGAGATCTGTTTGTGAAATGATCCAGGACATTAGGGAGAGGCTGGGGCAGTGGGATCTGTTTGTAGAATGATCCAGGACCATACAGAGAGGCTGGGCAGTGGGATCTGTTTGTGAAATTAGCCAGGGCAATCGGGAGCGTCTGGGGCAGTGGGATATGTTTGTGGAATGATCCAGAACAATAGAGAGAGACTCGGGCAGTGAGATCTGTTTGTTGAATGATCCAGGACCAAAGAGAGAGGCTGGGGCAGTGGGATCTGTTTGTGGAATTATCCAGTACAATAGAGAGAGGCTGGGGCAGTGACATCTGTTTGTTGAATGATCCAGGACCAGAGAGAGACGCTGGGGCAGTGGGATCTGTTTGTGGAATGATCCAGTACAATAGGGAGAGTCTGGGGCAGTGGGACCTGTTTGTGGAATGATCCAGTACAATAGGGAGAGTCTGGGCAGTCGGATCTGTTTGTGCAATGATCCAGTACAATAGGGAGAGGCTGGGGCAGTGGGATCTGTGTGTGTAATGATCCAGTACAATAGGGAGAGGCTGGGGCAGTGGGATATGTTTGTGGAATGATCCAGTACAATAGAGAGAGGCTGGGGCAGTGGGATCTGTGTGTGGAATTAACCAGTACAATAGGGAGAGTCTGGGGCAGTGGGACCTGTTTGTGGAATGATCCAGGACAATAGGGAGAGTCTGGGGCAGTGGGATCTATTTGTGGAATGATCCAGTACAATAGGGAGAGGCTGGGGCAGTGGGATCTGTGTGTGTAATGATCCAGTACAATAGGGAGAGGCTGGGGCAGTGAGATATGTTTGTGGAATGATCCATTACAATAGAGAGAGGCTGGGGCAGTGGGATCTGTGTGTGGAATGATCCAGTACAATAGGGAGAGTCTGGGGCAGTGGGACCTGTTTGTGGAATGATCCAGGACAATAGGGAGAGTCTGGGCAGTGGGATCTGTTTGTGGAATGATGCAGTACAATAGAGAGAGGCTGGGGCAGTGGGACCTGTTTGTGGAATGATCCAGGACATTAGAGAGACGCTGGGGCAGTGGGATCTGTTTGTGGAATGATCCAGTACAATAGGGAGAGTCTGGGGCAGTGGGACCTGTTTGTGGAATGATCCAGGACATTAGGGAGAGGCTGGGGCAGTGGGATCTGTTTGTGGAATGATCCAGGACATTAGCGAGATGCTGGGGCAGTGGGATCTGTTTGTGGAATGATCCAGGACATTAGGGAGAGGCTGGGGCAGTGGGATCTGTTTGTGGAATGATCCAGTTCAATAGGGAGAGTCTGGGGCAGTGGCATCTATTTGTGGAACGATTCAGGACAATAGGGAGAGGCTGGAGAAGTGGGATCAGTTTGTGGAATTGTCCAGGGCAACAGGGAGAGGCTGGGGGAGTGGGGTTAGTTTGGGGATTGACACTGGGCTACGGGGAGGGTGGGGCAGGGGGATTAGTTTGGGGAAAGAGACAGGGCTATGGGGAGAGAGTGGGGCAGTGGGATTAGTTTGGGGCTTGACACAGGGCTATGTGGGAGAGAGGGGCAGTGGGAAAAGTCTTGAGATTCATACAGGACAATGGAGGGGGAGAGTAGGGCAGCGTGATTAGTTTGTGGACTGATACAGGACGATGGGGAGGGAGTCGAGCAGTGGGTTTAATTTGCAGCTTGATGCATGGCTTTTGGGAGTGAGCCGAGCAGTGGGATTAGTTTGGGGATTGATACAGGGTTATGGGGAGAGAGTGGGACAGTGGAATTAGTTTGGGGATTGATACAGGGTTATGGGGAGAGAGTGGGACAGTGGAATTAGATTGGGATTGATACAGGGCTATGGGGAGAGAGCAGGGCAGTGGGATTAGTTTGGGGATTGATACACAGCCATGGGGAGGGAGTCGAGCAGTGGCTTTAGTTTGGGGATTGATACAGGTTAATGGGCAGCGAGTCGTGCAGTGGGACTAGTTTGTGGAGTGATACATCGTTATGGAGAGGGAGTCGAGCAGTGGGTTTAGATTGTAGATTGACACACGACTATGTGGAGAGGTCGGGGCAGTGGGGTTAGTTTGTAGATTGATACAGTGCTCGGGGGATGGGGTCGAGCAGTTGGATTAGTTTGTAGATTGATACACGTCTATTGGGGAGAGGTGGGCAGTGGGATTTGTTTGTGGATTGATACAGGCCTATGAGGAGAGGGTGGGGCAGTGGGATTAGTTTGGGATTGATACAGGGCTATGGGGAGAGTGCGGGGCAGTGGGGTTAGTTTGCGATTGATACAGGGCTATGGGGAGAGAGCGGGGCAGTGGGATTAGTTTGAGGATTGACACAGGGCTATATGGAGAGAGTTGGGCAGTGACATTAGTTTGTGGATTGATCCAGGGCAATGGAGAGAGAGCGGGGCAGTGGGATTAGTTTGTGGATTGATCCAGGGCTATGGAGAGAGAGCAGGGCAGTGGGATTAGTTTGTGGATTGATCCAGGGGTATGTGGAGAGATCGGGGCAGTGGGATTAGTTTGTGGATTGATACAGGGGTATGGGGAGAGAGTGGGGCAGTGGGATTAGTTTGAGATTGTTACAGGGCTATGGGGAGAGAGTGGGGTAGTGGGATTAGTTTGGGATTGTTACAGGGCTATGGGGAGAGAGTGGGACAGTGGGGTTAGTTTGGGATTGTTACAGGGCTATGGGGAGAGAGTGGGGCAGTGGGGTTTGTTTGGGTATTATTACAGGGCTATGGGGAGAGAGTGGGACAGTGGGGTTAGTTTGGGATTGATACAGGGCTATGGGGATAGAGTTGGACAGTGGGGTTAGGTTGGGATTGATACAGGGCTATGGGGAGAGGGTGGGACAGTGGGGTTAGTTTGAGATTGTTACAGAGTGTTGTGAAAACTCAGAAGAATATGACATTTGAAACATGAAAGTAACACTGAGAATGCCTGAGGCTTTTGAATGAAAGGGAGAAGTCCCACAAGGGGTTAAAAGCAGCAGCCTGTTTTCAACGCAGCAACTTCACAGAGGGAAGAAAACAGATAGGAGCTTTATTTTAATTCACAAGTTAGAAAAGACATTTGATTGATTTAAAAACTCTTAAAGTTATGTGAAAGGGAACAGTATTTCACAAATCTTTAAGTAATGAATTATTTTATTGAACAATTAGGTAAAGCAGCCAGAAAATTAAGTAAAAGATAAGGAACAACTGTTCAGTGTGAAAAGTTGCTGACACTGGTAATAAAGTGAAACAACTGATTCACAAATTAAGAAAACTAGAAGGTGACAAGGTTACATTATAACGTACATCACATTTGAAGTTAAAACTCTTTGGAAGATGGCCAAAGCAGATAAAGTTAGGGTCAGGGGGGAATAACCCGAACATGACATGAGCTTCACCTGAAGATGACCCGGGTCGAATCTGAGAAAACTCATTGAAAAAGACATAAAACCAAAAGAGTGCGAACTAAGGCACAGACAAATTTATGACATGTCAAGCAAAGCGAGAAATGTCCAGTCCAGAATGGCGAGCTGGTGAGGATGAAGCTGCGCTGTCGCTGTTGAAGCAGCGCCTCGCTTCTAAACTGTTAAAGCTTTCGGACTGTCAAGCCGGCAGTCTGAAGGGTGCAAGGTGCAGAGGTTAAGGGGCCCCAAATGCCTATAAAAACTCGGGAAAATGAGCAAATAATCAGAGAATCTTCCTCGGTGATGGGACAAGCAACATCGACAGACCAAGCAGCCCAGAGAAGTCAGCAGAAGACCAAAAGCTGAAGAAAACTGATTGTCAAGAGAGACTTGAAAGTCTGCAACTGGTCCGAACAAGAAAATATCTTTCTCCCTTTCTGTAAAAGTAGTTATTCTCTTTTAACTTGAAAATAAAGTTAAGTTCAAATTGATAAACTGAAGGAGTGGTTATTACTATTTTCTTTAAAAAATTTACTTTACTTCACTTCGCAAGCTGGACCCGTGTGTAAGTTACTAAGTGGTAAGTAAATAAAGTCCTTCTACGAAGATACGGGTTATACCGTGGGATAACCAGGGTAGCACGGTAGCATTGTGGATAGCACAATTGTTTCACAGCTCCAGGGTCCCAGGTTCGATTCCGGCTTGGGTCACTGTCTGTGTGGAGTCTGCACATCCTCCCCGTGTGTGCGTGGGTTTCCTCCGGGTGCTCCGGTTTCCTCCCACAGTCCAAAGATGTGCAGGTTAGGTGGATTGGCCATGATAAATTGCCCTTAGTGTCCAGAATTGCACATAGTGTTGGGTGTGGTTGCTGGGCTATGGCGATAGGGTGGAGGTGTGGACCTTGGGTAGGTTGCTCTTTCCAAGAGCCGGTGCAGACTCGATGGGCCGAATGGCCTCCTTCTGCACTGTAAATTCTATGAATCTATGAATTTATGAATAACTTGAAACGCTAGTTTGATCCGAATAGCACTCGCCAAAGTCTGCGTAAGAGTCGGGGAGTGAGAATCCCCAGAATAAATTGACCCCTTTTTTGGTATAGAGGGAATTCTAATAGTGGTGAGGTAAACACTACATGGCGCCCAAACCTGGTTGATTTTGAAAGTTGAAAGTTTGTGGGGCTTCAGGGCCCAGCGGGTCGTTCTAAATTACTCCATGGCACCCGGCGTGGAGGCCTAGAATATTCGAAGTTTCTAGGTTGGACCGCCTAGAATATTCGAAGTTTCTAGGCGAGGGGAGGCTAGAATATTGGAAGTTTCTAGTTGAGCGGGGCCGCCTAGAATATTGGAAGTCTCTCGGCGAGGCGAGGCTAGAATATTAGAAGTTTCTGGTTGAGCGGGGCCGCCTGGAAGATTAGTAGTTCCTCGGCGAGCAAACTATACCGGCCGAGTTTAGTTTGATAAGTCATGGGTGATTGACTTCGAAGGATTATGTAGGATCTTGGGACATAAAATTCAGTTGGGTGCGAGTGTTAGGAGACTAGAAGATACGAACCCTGAGTAAACATCTGCAGGACGGCTTGGTAACTCGTACCGAGTGCCCTGCATCCAACTGGTAGAAGTAGGCCAGAAATAAATCCTCCGTGGAGTCAGGCAGATTGTGAGGATAGAACCTGGAGCGATAGGGACGCCTAGAAACTTTGCGGACCGATAAATTGACCCTTAACGAACACAGGAGGATAGTGCCTTAGGTACATTTGAGATAACTGCCCACAACGGGTACGTATCCCTTAATTTCAGATCGTGACTGAAAGGGACCGCCAGTCGCAGTTATAACTAAATATAGTTTAAAAATCCGAAAAATGGCAATTAGTGTAATCCTCTTGCCCTGGAATGCGGGCGAGAGAGATGGAGCAATGGAACAAAAGTGGGGAGAATTAAAGAATATTCGAAGTTTCTAGGTTGGACCGCCTAGAATATTCGAAGTTTCTAGGCGAGGGGAGGCTAGAATATTGGAAGTTTCTAGTTGAGCGGGGCCGCCTAGAATATTGGAAGAGGAAATCTTGGGAGAAAGTGATTGATCAGGAGGGTGACATATCATTCTTTGTAAGGGTGCCTAGAGCCCTGCCGAGTAGACATCCGATCGGGATTCTGACAGCATTGTGTAAATTTGCGTTTGAAAGAGAAGCTGAATCACTAGTTCTGTTCGGACCCAAGCAGAAGCAAGCAGCTGCGCAAGTGGACAAGATATACTCTAGATTGGTTAACATTTTTGATCAGGACAATATGAAAGAAATAACTCAAATTCCTAGTGAATACAAAATTAAGTCAAAACTGACAAAGAACAAGAACAAAAATGTACAGCACAGGAACAGGCCCTTCGGCCCTCCAAGCCCGTGGCGACCATGCTGCCCGACTAAACTACAATCTTCTGCACTTCCTGGGTCCGTATCCTTCTATTCCCATCCTATTCATGTATTTGTCAAGGTGCCCCTTAAATGTCACTATCGTCCCTGCTTCCACCACCTCCTCCGGTAGCGAGTTCCAGGCACCCACTACCCTCTGTGTAAAAAAACTTGCCTCGTACATCTACTCTAAACCTTGCCCCTCTCAACTGAAACCTATACCCCCTAGTAATTGACCCCTCTACCCCGGGGAAAAGCCTCTGACTATCCACTCTGTCTATGCCCCTCATAATTTTGTAGACCTCTATCAGGTCGCCCCTCAACCTCCTTCGTTCCAGTGAGAACAAACCGAGTTTATTCAACCGCTCCTCATAGCTAATGCCCTCCATACCAGGCAACATTCTGTTAAATCTCTTCTGCACCCTCTCTAAAGCCTCGACATCCTTCTGGTCGTGTGGCGACCAGAATTGAACACTATACTCCAAGTGTTGCCTAATTAAGGTTCTATACAGTTGTAACATGACTTGCCAATTCTTTCCTCAATGCACCGGCCAATGAAGGCAAGCATGCCGTATGCCTTCTTGACTACCTTCTCCACCTGTGTTGCCCCGTTCATTGACCTGTGGACCTGTACTCCTAGATCTCTCTGACTTTCAATACTCTTGAGGGTTCTACCATTCACTGTATATTCCCTACCTGCATTTGACCTTCCAAAATGCATTACCTCACATTTGTCCGGATTAAACTCCATCTGCCATCTCTCCGCCCAAATCTCCAAACAATCAAAATCCTGCTCTATCCTCTGACAGTCTGCATCGCTATCCGCAATTCCACCAACCATTGTGTCGTCTGCAAACTTACTAATCAGACCAGTTACATTTTCCTCCAAATCATTTATATAGACTACAAACAGCAAAGGTCCCAGCACTGATCCTTGTGGAACACCACTGGTCACCGCCCTCCAATTGGAAAAGCTTCCTTCCATTGCTACTCTCTGCCTTCTATGACCTAGCCAGTTCTGTATCCACCTTGCCAGCTCACCCCTGACCACGTGTGTCTTCACCTTTTGTACTAGTCTACCATGAGGGGCCTTATCAAAGGCCTCACTGAAGTCCAGATAGACAACATCCACTGCCCTACCTGCATCAATCATCTTTATGACCTCCTCGAAAAACTCTATCAAGTTAGTGAGACACGACCTCCCCTTCACAAAACCATGCTGCCTCTCACTAATACGTCCATTTGCTTCCAAATGTGAGTAGATCCTGTATCGAAGAATTCTCTCCAGTAATTTCCCTACCACTGAAGTAAGGCTCACCGGCCTGTAGTTCCCTGGATTATCCTTGCTACCCTTCTTAAACAGAGGAACAACATTGGCTATTCTCCAGTCTCCGGGACATCACCTGAAGACAGTGAGGATCCAAAGATTTCTGTCAAGGCCTCAGCAATTTCCTCTCCAGCTTCCTTCAGTATTCTGGGGGAGATCTCATCAGGCCCTGGGGACTTATCTACCTTAATATTTTTTAAGACACCCAACACCTCGTCTTTTTGGATCTCAATGTGACCCAGGCTATCTGCACACCCTTCTCCACACTCAACATCAACCAATTCCTTCTCTTTGGTGAATACTGATGCAAAGTATTCATTTAGTACCGTGCCTATTTCCTCTGGCTCCACACAGAGATTCCCTTGCCTATCCTTTAGTGGGCCAACCCTTCCCCTGGCTACCCTCTTGCTTTTTATGTACGTGTAAAAAGCCTTAGGATTTTCCTTAACCCTCTTTGCCACTGAATTTTCATGACCCATTTAATCTCTGCTGGACCTCCGGATTTAATTTGTGAGCTAATACCCCCGATATTCCTCCTCCTAATTTCCTAATGACCAAAGGAGTCTAGAAGGCAGTTGCAAAACAATGAGAAGCTAGAAATGGAGGAAGATGAGGAATCAGTGTTAGAATCAGAAAGCGCTGAAAAAACAGTGGGGCTGCAAACAAGTGCGTTACGTGAAAAGAGAAGTGAAAAGGAACAGATGGAAATGTAATAAATCCTGCACCAAGGAGGAAAGCAAATACAATTAGTGGCAGGGGATTGTGTGAATGCCAAAGAGATTGTGCAGGTGAATCCTTCCAATAAGGAGGGGACATTAGGAGCAGGAATATCGGGAGTATTAGCTCACAAATTAAATCCGGAGCTACAGCAGAGATTAAATGAGGCAAAAAAACTCCTGGATAAGAGAGGCTTATCAGAACGGAGGTGTCTCAATTTTTGTCAGAATACATAAAGCTCTGTAGAATAGAGAGGCACGATCTCAGTGGATAAATGAGTGTCTGTGTGCTTGATAAGGATTTGTGAAGTTTCCTTTGGTGTTTCTAGTTTTTAAATGTTGTATTTTTGAAAAAAACACGAATTTCACATCAATTGGAAGTTATAAATGGCAGGCAGAAATGTGATCAGTATTATGTGGCAGCAAATTAGTATGTCCAGAACTAAATTGGTCTTAGCTTAAACACAAAACGAAGTTTTACTCGCAAGCAGCCATAGCTCTGTGCAGGAAACTACTTTGAAACTAACGCATTGAAATTGACACGGTAGCAGAAGGACTGAAGTTTAGAATGTTAAATGCATTGAAGAAGGAGCTTTAGGGAAAGAATATATTACACCAAAAGTTAGATTAGGAGAATTACTTGCAGTATCATGGAAATAAGAATCTGGTGGCAGGAAAATATTTAATCAAGATAGGTACTGGGAAGATTGGGATATTGAAACCGATTGATAACATGGAGGAAATAAAAAAACAGAAAGAGAAAAGTATTTGAAGTGATGATGCATGGCGAGCGAAAGAAGTGTTTGACATTCTTCGAATCTCACTCAGGGGTGCAATGATAGAAGTAGGAGGCTTAACCGGCCTTAATTGTATGATGTGTGCACATGAGAAAAAACCCACACCAGTAAAGAAAGAAAAAAGAAAGAGATGGTGGCAAAGGAAATCCGGAAGTCCTGGAGAGGGCACTTCTGGAATATCCAGACAAGAATACAAAACATAAATTAAAAAAATAATAGGGCCCTCTCCAACTTTAACCTGTTCATTTGATTTTTCAGATGGAGAGAATGCCACATACCCATTTGTTTGGAAAGAGAAAAAGAACTCCAATCAAGAGGGAAATAAGAATCAGGGTTGAAGAAGGAATGAAAGTAATTAGGACAAAGAGGAAAATAGATTGGTTAAATGGGGGGGCAACGATATTAATGGGTATTACAGTAATTAGTTTGGGATTATTAATATGGTTAATTGCATTAGGAAAGTCAGGTGAAATAATGGGATATGGAAACATATACACCAGATTGAAACACAGAGAAAACATAATAAAAAAAAGAATACACAAATATTTAATTATAACGGAGGAAATCATTAATTTTCAGGACATTCAGCAGATTAGACTGAACAACAGTATGTTGGAATGAAGAGAGAGCGCCAGTAACAACATGTTCAGTAAAATGTGGGGAGCACTTACAAACAGTCTGGGATCCATACTGAACCTATCAGACAGATTGAAGATTTTTAAACAGTATGCGGGAAAAACTAATGATACTCAATGGGACCCCGAGAAAGGGCAAATTAAGATAGGAAATGCATTACAGAATAAAACCACAACTAGGAGTGATTTGGGACACGATTTGATAGATGTGGGTTTAAAAATTAAAGGAACAATTAAAACAGTAATTAAAATTATAACAAATCCATTTAAATGGTTTTGTACAATGTTAACCTGGATTCTAAACAATTGGTACTTGTTTGTATCAACAGCAGGAGAAATGATCATCGCTGCATAGCTATGGAAATTGGGAATTTTAAAATTGTGTAGGATTTTATACTGCAAATGTTCCAATAAAAGTGCTCAAAGAAGAGAGAGAAGAATGATACAATTGGCCGCATATTTGAGGAAAGTAAATGATAAAACCAGGAAGAAATCATCCCGGTTTAGAAATGAGCCACAATATCAAATAATTGCTGAGGAGTAAAATCTCCGGTCACCAGCTCTGGCTGGACATGTGTCCTGAGAGCCACCTGATGGATGATCTGAGGTCTCAACGGGATGTGTATTGCATGATGGATTTATTGAGGGTCTCGACAGGTAACATGTCACTGACGAAGAACCCTTCCGTTTAAAGAAAATAATGAGAAAACAATGGCACAGAAGACAATTTTTTTAAAAAAAATAACTTAACGCAGCAATATATTATGCTTGATGTTGCGACGGGGAATATATGACAAATGTACTCAACGTAGTTTCCTTGAGGCATTATGATAGTTATCTTGAAAAAAATGTTATGTATCTCGTACAATACTGTTATGTATGAATGTGAGAAGAAAAGACAAACAAGATGGCTGAAGCAAGGCCTGACATGACTTGATATATGTGATATCTACTGATAACGGGAGAATCCTGAATGATGATGGTTTGTTGTTTCAAGGAAGAATTAGCACTGTGAAAATAACGACAGACTGCAGCAGGTCAGGAGGAGCGTGTCCAGCAACAAGCGGGCAGTGAGGTCTGTCAAAACCGTGAATTATTATAGGACACCAGTATGAGTTAGACGCGATAAATGGGTATATAAGGATGGGCATCAGCTAAAAGTTTTCAGAAAGATTTGGGAAAAGTGGTGGGACATCCCTTTAACTCTCAGGACTGAGAAAAGAACAGAGCAGAATCCAGCATGATTTTCACTGAAGGCCTACAAGACGCAACCGTTTGAACAGATATTGATGAATCAGCCACTGCAGGGGCTGAGCGTTGTTTTCTCGGTAGTGGGGTTAGGTAACAGAAGAATCCCACCAAGTTTGACAGGGTTTATAATAGAAGTATTTCATTGGTCATTTCTAATATGTGTGAGTTAGGTATTGAAATTGAAATGTATGAAAAATAGTTACAAATGTTAACTTCAATAGCACCCTGGTCAGACCAGGATTTGAACTGCCAATGTTATATTTTATCGTTATTCATAGAATTGTAATAGTTGTTGAAATAATTATGTAATGCGGGAACACACAAACAGTTGTGTGAGTAGTTCCTTGACGACATGTTAAGATAGGACTTATTCTTTTGAAATTTTGTATTTTAATTGGAAGGATTTCATGTTTATCTGGAAACGGATAAAATCATGGTTCGAAATGAAGCCAGTGGATTCGACTGGCTCACGCCTCAACCTGCTGGATGCATTAAATGTTTCAGAACTAGTATTAGAAACGTGGTTTTCACCACTTTAGTATGGCTGTGTGGTAACTGTTATCAAGTAAGGTATAAACCTCATGCCCTTAAGGACATGATAACAGAGGACAGGAATCTTAGTGAGTCATGGCAATCAGTTTCGATAGGATGTAGCGCGAATGGCCACGTCCCAGTTGGTTTAGAGACATTTTACAAAGTCATGAGAGATATCCGGGGATAGAGGCAGGTACAAAGACACCTTTTAGATTGACGAAGACTGGGTGGAAATGGTTAATACATGATATAGCCGTTTATGCGACCGGTGAGGAACGCAAGGCAATTTCGATGCCAAGGGAATGGGATTCTCGCACGCCAGCAATAAATAGACGACCTGTTGCTGTTGGATTAAGAGGCTTGCTGATCCTAAGGGACATGAGGAGGCTTATCCGGTGCTGCTATCCCAAGGAGGTAAAAGGCTTTGGTGATAGTGGAACACGTGTCAAAGAGCTATTGTGGTGCCTTACTGGACGGCGGCCACTTTGATTCAAAGTAATTACAATCAAGGTATAACTGCTCTACCAACACTGGTGTGAGAAATGGAAACTTGCAAAAAATTGAAAATAAGGCAATTGGCTGTTGATAAAATGATTAGGGGGATAAATATTGGGATATGTCATGTTTCAAATATCAAGAGGGTGCGTTGTGAAAACTCGGAAAAATATGACATTTGAAACATGAAAGTAACACTGAGAATGCCTGAGGCTTTTTCATGAAAGGGAGAAGTCCCACAAGGGGTGAACAGCAGCAGCCTGTTTTCAGCGCAGACAACTTCACAGAGGGAAGAAAACAGAGCTTCATTTTAATTCACAAGTTGGAAAAGACATTTGATTGACTTAAAAACTCTTAAAATTATATGAAGGGGAACAGTATTTCACAAATCTTTAAGCAGTGAATTATTTTATTGAACAATTAGGAAAAGCAGCCAGAATATAAAGTATAAGATGAGGAACAACTGTTAAGTGTGAAAAGTTGCTGACACTGGTAATAAAGTGAAACAACTGATTTACAAATTAAGAAAACTAGAAGCTGACAAGGTTACATTATAATTACATTTGAAGTTAAAACCTTTTAGAAGATGGCCAAAGCAGATAAAGTTAGAGTCAGGGGGAGAACCCCAACATCACATTAGCTTCACCTGAAGATGACCCGGGTCGAAACTGAGAAAACTCATTGAAAAAGACATAAAACCTAAAGAGTGCGAACTATGACACAGACAAGTTAATTACATGTCAAGCAAAGCGAGAAATTTCCTGTAAGGAATGGCGAGCTGGTAAGGATGAAGCGGCGCTGTCGCTGTTAAAGCAGCGCCACGCTTCTAAACCGATAAAACGTTCAAACTGTCAAGCAGGCAGTCTGAAGGGTGCCAGGTGCAGAGGTTAAAGGGCCCCAAATGGCTATAAAAACTGGGGGAAATGAGCAGATAATCAGAATCTTCCTCGGTGATGGGACAAGCAACATCGACAGACCGAGCAGCCCAGAGAAGTCAGCAGAAGACCAAAAGTAAAAGTAAACAGATTATCAAGAGAGACGTAAAAGTCTGCAACTGGTCCGAACAAGAAAAGATACTTTTACCTTTATGTAAAAGTATTTATTCTCTTTTAACTTGAAAATAAAGTTAAGTTCAAATTGATAACCTGAAAGAGTGGTTATTATTATTTTCTTTAGAAAGTTTACTTTTCTTCACTTAGCAAGCTGGACCCGTGTGTAAGTTACTAAGTGGTAAGTAAATAAAATTATTCTACGAAGATACGGGTTATACCGGGGGATAACTTGAAACACTAGTTTGAATAGCATCCTCCAAAGTCTGCAGTGGAGTCGGGGAGTGAGAATCCCTGCTCACCGTTTAGAATAAATTGACCCTTTTTTGGTATAGGGGGAATACTAAGAATAGTGGTGAGGTAAAAACTACAACACCTACACACAGACACACAGGCACTGATACACACACTCACAGGCACAGAGGGACACTAATACACACAGTCACAGATACGCAAATACACAGACTTACACACAGATACTAATACGCACACACTCACACACACAGAGACACTAATACACACTCACACAAATACGCACAGTCACTTTTACTCACAGACACAGACAACACAAATGCACAAACTCACAGACACACACAGAGGCACGAAAACACACACTCACACAAACAGAGACCCAAATACACAGACAATAACACGCACTCACAGAGACACAGAGGCACGAATACACACGCTCACAGACATACAGAGACACAAATATACACAGTCACAAACATACAGACACTAGCACACGCATTCACACACAGACAGGGACTATTACACTCACTCACAGTCACACACAGAAACCCTGATGCACATACTCACAGATGCATACAGAGACACTAACACACATTTACTAATACACACGCACACACAGGGAGATAGTAATACACACACACACTCACATACAGTAATACACAGACTCTGAGACATAAAAAGAACAAAGAAATGTCCAGCACGTAGATACTAATACACACATTCACACACAGTGAGAGACACTAACACGCACACTCACAGAGTCACTAATACACGCTCACAAACACACAAATACACACAATCACACGCAGACACTAACACACACAATCACAGACACGCGGAGACACTAACAAACACAATCACAGACAACCAGCGACACTAAAACATAGACGCACACGCATACGGACACTAATACACACACTGAATCACACGCAGGGGCACTACAACACTCACAGGCACAACTACACACACTCACAAACACACAGAACAGCAATATGCACACTCACAGACGCACACAGAGGCACTTAAGGACACTCCCACACAGACAGATACTCTAATACACATACCCACAGACACTGATACTCATACAGACACGCAGAGGCACTAATACATACACTCACAGACTCACATACATACTATTGCACTGATGCTCGATCAATGACTCCAGAAGAGAGATTGGATGTCTGTAGAAGGGACTTTAGTTGGCGGATTAGCTGCCTTAAATACCTTGTATTATGTTAATCAGCTGCTTGACTATGTTTCATGGAAATAGGCACTTAGCGAAGCATGATGGATATATAGCCTTGTTTTTAGTCAAGATGTTCGAAGTACTGTATGAATCAGTCGGACGGCCACACCATGTAAACAGCCGTACGGCTGCACATTGTGTTGCTTAGGCGAAGAAGTCAAGGCCTGTTATTAAACTTTGCTCGCTTTCTGTCTCCTTGTTTAATCACAAGTATGTCTCTCTGTCCTAGATATTGATTATGATATTATATAAATTACTCACCTTACCTTTGTAAAGCAGGGACATTTGGAAAGACTGCAGTCATTCTAATTCCCTCCACGAACTTCGTGTTAAATTAAGGACCTTTTGCGAAAACTCGAAGTGCTGACTATTTTTTTCTTCAACAATGACAATTGAAGGCTTTATTGCACTAGATGTTTCCCCCAGCAGCGCAGGTACAGAATGCAGCTGCTAGGGAGATTAAGACTCTTATACTCCGCCTTACTGGGCGGAACCAGCAGGCAGGCTTCACCAATGATATTGCTGTCTGAGGTACCTCCCACACCAATGATCTTACAGCATCAACTTAGGTACCTTAATATCCCAAATACCGACTACCACATTCACCCTTGCTAAACAAAAGAGACCGGCGGGCGTCGTTTTCTCGCGTTATACAGTGGTAGAGGTTGAGGTTATGGTGGTACCCGATACACATTAGTCCAGTGTTTT
Source organism: Scyliorhinus torazame (assembly GCF_047496885.1). Lineage (NCBI taxonomy): Eukaryota > Metazoa > Chordata > Chondrichthyes > Carcharhiniformes > Scyliorhinidae > Scyliorhinus > Scyliorhinus torazame. The sequence goes on along the minus strand of NW_027307805.1, from coordinate 752,237 downwards.
GCCTCGTCACATGTCGCAACTATTTACACTATTTATTTACATTCAAAAGGAAACAATTAGTCGGTCAGGGGCCCTGGTCGTCATCTGCAATCGTCTCAGTTTCGGCGGTGATGTCGGCGCTGGCTCGGGCATCCGTGGCTCCGGGAGCGTGGCTTCGGCCCCTTCGGAACTTCATCACCCCAAGATGGGACCGGTGGGTGCACGGTGGGAGGAAGGGTGGGGTTGGTGGTGAAGGTGTAGGTGGGGCTCCAGTGGGCGCCAGGTGCCGTAGGGAGACCATATCCTGTCGGCTGTCGGCGTAGGCGTATTGAGGGTTAGCGTGAAGAAGGTGGACCCTCTCGACCAATGGGTGCGACTGGCGCGCCCGCACGTGTTTGCAGAGCAGGATGGGTCCTGGAGCTGCCAGCCAGGTTGTGAGCGAGTTCCCGGAGGAGGACTTCCCAGGGAAGCCAAGGAAATGTTCGTAAGGTGTTTGGTTGGTCGTGGCACATAGCAGTGATCGGATGGAGTGGAGGGCATCCAGAAGGACCTTCTGCCAGCGGGAGTCTGGGAGATTCCTGGACCATAGGGCCAGAAGAATGGTCTTCCAGACCGTTCTGTTCTCCCTCTCTACCTTCCCCGGGGGTTGTAACTGGTCGTCCTGCTCGAGTCGATGTCCTTGCTGAGCAGGGATTGACGCAGTAGCTCGCTCATAAAGGAGCACCATCTATCGCTGTGTATGTAGGCGGGGAAACTGAACACTGTAAAGATACTGCGGAGGGCTTTTATGCCGGTGGCTGACGTAATGTCGGGGCAGGGGTTGGCGAATGGGAACCGGGAGCACTCGTCAATCACGTTCAGGAAGTACGTGTTGCGGTCGGTGGAGGGGAGGAGCCCTTTGAAGTCCACACAGGCAACCAATGGGACGGGAAGACTTTATCAGATGAGCTTCCTCTGGCCTGTAGAAGTGCGGTTCGCTTTCCGTGCAGATTTGGCAGTTCCTGGTGGCTGTCCTGACCTCCTCGATGGAGTTGGGCAGGTTGCGGGTTTTGACGAAATGGAAGAGTCGAGTGACCCCCGGGTGGCAGAGGTCCTCGTGACGGGCCCGGAGTCGGTCCAGTTATGCGTTGGCACATGTGCCGCGGGATAGGGCTTCAGGAGGCTCGTTTAGCTTCCCGGGACGATACAAGATCTCATAGTTGCTGGTGGAGAGCTCGATCCTCCACCGTAAGATCTTATCGTCCTTTATCTTGCCCCGCTGTGCATTATGGTACGTGAAAGCAACCGATCTTTGGTCAGTGAGGAGAATGAATCTCCTACCGGCCAGGGAATGCCTCCACTGCCGCACAGCTTCTACTATGGCCTTAGCCTCCTTTTTAACGGAGGAATGGCGGATTTCTGAAGCGTAGAGGATCATGGGAAAACACTGCCCTACAGTAAGCAGTGTTTACGTAAACCGTACACTACTGTAAACAGAGTCTGTGTAAACAGTGCCCTACAGTTAACAGTGTTTATGTAAAAGGTGCACGACAGCAAACAGTATTTAAACAGTGCACGGCAGTAAACAGAGTCCATAAAACAGTTCCCTACAGTAAACACTGTTTATGTAAACCATCCCTTGCTGTAAACAGTCGATGGAAACTGTAACCTGCAGCAAACAAACTGAAAGAAGACCGTACACTACTGTAAACAGAGCTTATTTAAAAAGTGCCCGACAGTAAACAGTATTTAGACAGTGCCCGACAGTAAACAGAGTCTATGTAAATATACCCTGCAGCAAACAGTATTGAAACAGTGCTCAACAGTAAACTGTCTATGTAAACAGTGCCCTACTGTAAACAGTATTTTGAAATTGCGCTTCTGTAAACAGAGTGAAAGTAAACCGCACACCCCGGTAATCAGAGTCAATGAAAACAGTGTTTACGTAAACCGTACACTCCTGTAAACAGTCTATGTAAACAGTGCCCTACTGTAAACAGTATTTAAACATTGCACTTCTGTAAACAGAGTGAAAGTAAACCGCACACCACGGTAATCAGAGTCAATGAAAACAGTGTTTACGTAAACCGTACACTCCTGTAAACAGTCTATGTAAACAGTGCCCTACTGTAAACAGTATTTAAACATTGCACTTCTGTAAACAGAGTGAAAGTAAACCGCACACCACGGTAATCAGAGTCAATGAAAACAGTGTTTACGTAAACCGTACACTCCTGTAAACAGTCTACGTAAACAGTGCACTACAGTAATCATTGCTTATGTAAACCGTACACTGCTGTAAACACAGTCTATCTAAACAATGTCCCGCAGTAAACAGTATTAATGTAAACCTCACACTACTGTAAATGAGTCTCTGTAAACAGCGCCCTATAATAAACAGTGCTAATCTAAACCGTACTCTGCTGTAAACTGAGTCAATCTACACAGTGCCCGAGAGTAAACAGTGTTTATGTAAACCGAACACTGCTGTAAACAGAGTCTATGTAAAAAAAATGTCCCACAATAAACAGTGTTATGGAAACCGTACACTGCTGTAAACGGAATCTAAGTAAACAGTTCTCTATACTAAACATGTATTTAAACAGCCCTACAGTAAACAGTGTCCATGGAAACAGTGCCCTCCAGTAAAAGGTGTTAATGTATACCGTACACTGCTGTAAACAGAGTCTAGATAATCAGCGCAAACAGGAAACAATGTTAATGTAAACCATACACTTCTGCAAACCCAGTCTTGGTAAACAGCGCCTACAGTAATCAGTGTTTATGTAAACCGAGCACAACTAAACAGTGACAATGTAAACATTGCCCTACAGTAACAGTGGTTATGTAAATCTTGCACTGCGGTAAACATACTCTATGTAAACAGTGTCCTACAGTAAGCAGTGTTTCTATAAAATGTACACTGCTGTGTACAGAGACTATGTAAACAGTGAACTACAATAAACAGAGTGAAAGTACACCGCACACTGCTGTAAACGGAGTCTGCGGAAACAGTGAACTGCAGTAAACAGAACTTAAACTGTGCTCGACAGTAAAATGAGTATAGTTAAACAGTGCCCTACAGTAAAGAGAGTGAAAGTAAACCGTACACTACTGCAACCAGAGTCTATGTAAACAGTGCCCTATAGTAAACAGTGGTTCTGTAAATCGTACACTGCTGTAAATAGTGACTATGTAAACAGTGCCCGTAAGTAAGTGTTTATGTAAAGCGTGCACTGCTGTAAACAGCGTCGTACAGTGAACAGTGTTAACTTAAACCGTACCCTACTGAAAACAGAGTCGATGTAACCAGTTCCCTCCATGAAACAGTGTTAATGTAAACCATACAACACTGTAAATAGACTAATTCCTGTAGGGCACTGTTTACATAGTCTATTAAAAGAGTGCCCGACAGTAAACAGAGTCTATGTTAATTACGCCCTGCAGTAAACGACGTCTATGCTATCTGCGGCCTATAATAAAGTGTTAATGCAAACCATAGACTACTGTAAACAGTCTATATAATTAATGCACTCGCGTAAAGATAATCGACTAAAACGGTGCCGTACAGCAAACAATGTTTATGTAAACCGTACACTGTTGCAAACAGAGTCGATGCAAACAGTGTGCTACTGTAAACAATGTTTTTGTAAACTGTACAGTAGTGTAAACAGCGTACGTAAATGTACCTCTTCATTCACCTGAGGAAGGAGCAGCGCTCCGAAAGCTAGTGACATCGAAACAAACCTGTTGGACTTTAACCTGGTGTTGTAAGACTTCGTACTGTACGTAAATGTAGCCTGCGGTAATCATTGCATGTAAACCGGACATTGCTGTAAACGGAGTCTATATGAACTGGGCCTGCAGTAAACAGTGTTTCTGTGAACTGTACACTGCTGTAAACAGATTCTTTGTAAACAGGGCCCTACAGTAAACAGAGTGAAAGTAAACCGTACACTACTGTAAACAGAGTCTGGAAACAGTGCCCTACAATAAACAGTGCTTATGTGAAATGTACAGAGCTGGAAGCAGAGACGATGTAAACAGTGCACTCCAGTGAACGGAATCCTAACTGTGCCACACAGTAAACCGAGTCTATGTAAACAGCGCCCTACGGTTAACAGAGTGAAAGTAAACCGTGCACTAATGTAAACAGAGTATATGTAAGCAGTGCACTACAGTAAACAGTGTTTCTGTAAATCACACTGCTGCAAACAGTGACTATATAAACATTGTCCTACGCTAAACAGTCTATGTAAACAGTGCGCTACTGTAAACAATATTGATGTAAACCGTACGCTACTGCCAACAAAGTCTAGCTACACATCGCTCTACAGTAAACAATGTCAATGTAAACCATACACTACTGTAAACAGAGTCATTGTAAATATAGCACTACAGCAAACAGTGTTTATGTAAACGGTGTACTGCTGGAAACAGATTCTGGATAAACAGTGTGCTACAGTAAACAGTGTTTATTTAATATATACACTGCTGTAAACAGAGTCTATGTAAACAGTGCCCAAACAGTAAACAGTGGTTACGTAAACCGTACAATACGGTAAACCTGGTCTATGTAAACAGTGCCCTACAGGAAACAGTGTTTATGTAAGCCACACCCTGCTCCAAATAGAGTCTATGTAGCAGTGCCCAATAGTAAATAGTTTTTTATGCAAACCGTATACTACTGTAAATAGAGTCTGTGTAAACAGTGTCCTACTATAAACAGTGTTTCTATAAAATGTACACTACTGTAAACAGAGTCAATGTAAACAGTGCCCTACGGTAAACAGTATTTTCGTGAAGTATACTGCTGCAAAAACTCTCCGTGAACAGTGTCCAAAAGTAAACAGTGTTTCTTAAAACTTATGCTGCTGTAAACAAAGTCTATGTAAACAGCGCCCTACAGTAAACAGTGTTAACGTGAACCGCACTCTGCCGCCTATGTAACCAGTGCCGTAACAGTGTCTATGTAAACCGTGGTGTGGTGTAAGCAGAGTCTATGTAAACAGTTGCCTGCAGTAAACCGTTTTTGAAAACCGTAACCTGCAGTATAAAGTGTCTGTGTAGACAGTGCACTACAGTAACCAGTGTTTATAGAAACCGTAAACTGTTGTATACAGAGTCTATGTCAACAATGCCCTTCGGTAAACAGCATTTGGATACGCCGTGCACTGCTGTAAACAGAGTGAATGTAAAGAGCGTCCTACAGTAAACAGACGAAAAGTAAACAGTCCACTACTGCAAACAGTCTATGAATAGAGTGCTCTACAGTAAGCAGAGTGAAAGTAAACCGTACACTATTGTAAACAGAGTCCATGTAAACAGAGACCTGCAGTAAACATAATTTAAGCAGTACCATACTGTAAGCAGAGTCTATGTAAACCGTGCCCTACAGTAAACAGAGCGAAAGTTAACCGCACACTACTGTAAACAGTGTCTATGTGAACAGTGCCCTCCAGTAAAAAGTATTTATGCAAAATGTACACTGCTATAAACAAAGTCTATGTAAGGAGTACGCTAACTAACCAGTGTTTATGTAAACCGTACATTGCCGTAAACAGAGTATATGTAAACAGTGCCCTACAGTTAACAGAGTGAAAGTAATCTGCACAATACAGTAAACAGTCTATATAAACAGTGCCCTACAGTAAACAGTGCTTATGTAAACCGTACACTGCTGTAAACGCTGTCGATGGAAATCGTGCTCTACAATAAACAGTGTTCATGTAAATCATACACGACTGTAAACAGAGTCTATGTAAATATAGCGCTACAGCAAACAGTATTTCTGTAAACAGTACACTGCTGGAAACAATGTCTATATAAACGGTGCCCGACAGTAAACTGTGTTTATTTAAAATATACGCTGCTGTAAACCGAGTCTTTATAAACAGTGCCCGACAGTAAACAAAGTGAAACTAAACCGTACACTACTGTAAACAGTGTCTAGGTAAACAGAGACCGATAGAACATAGATCATTACAGCGCAGTACAGGCCCTTCGGCCCTCGATGTTGGGCGCAGCACGGTAGCACAGGGGCAGCACGGTAGCATTCTGGATAGCACAATTGCTTCACAGCTCCAGGGTCCCAGGTTCGATTGTGGCTTGGGTCACTGTCTGTGTGGAGTCTGCAAATCCCCCCCCCCCCCCCGTGTGTGCGTGGGTTTCCTCCGGGTGCACCAGTTTCCTCTCACAGTCCAAATATGTGCAGGTTAGGTGGATTGTCCCTTAGTGTCCAAAATTGCCCTTAGTGTTGGATGCGGTTGCTCGGTTATGGGGATAGGGTGGATGTGTTGACCTTGGGTAAGGTGCTATTTCCAAGAGCCGGTGCGGACTCGATGGGCCGAATGGCCTCCTTCTGCACTGTAAATTATAAAAAAAATTCTATGTTGCGCCGACCTGTGAAACCACTCTAAAGCTCATCTACACTATTTCCTTATCATCCATGTGTGTATCCAATTACCATTTGAATGTCCTTAATGTTGGCGAGTCCACTATTGTTGCTGGCAGGGCATTCCACGCCCTTACTACTCTCTGAGTAAAGAACCTACTCTTACATCTATCTCCCCTCAATTTATAGGTATGTCCACTCGTGCTTGACACCACTATCCGAGGAAAAGGGCTCTCACTGTCCACCCTATCCAATCCTCTGATCATCTTGTATGCCTCAATTAAGTCACCACTTAACCTTCTTCTCTCTAACGAAAACAGTCTCAAGTCCCTCCGCCTTTCCTCAAAAGATCTTCCCCCCATACCAGGCAACATTCTGGTAAATCTCCTCTGTACCCTTTCCAATGCTTCCACATCCTTCCTATAATGCGGCGACCAGAATTGCACGCAATACTCCAAATGCAGCCGCACCAGAGTTTTGTACAGCTGCAACATGGCCTCATGGCTCCGAAACTCAATCGCACTACCAATAAAAGCTAACACACCGTACGCCTTCTTAAAAACCCTCTCAACCTGGGTGGCAACTTTCATGGATATATGTACATGGAGAGCGAGATCTTTCTGCTCATCCATACTGCCAAGATTCTTGCCATTAACCCAGTACTCTGTCTTCCTGTTGTTCCTTCCAAAATGAATCACCTCACACTTTTCTGCATTAAACTCCATTTGCCACCTCTCAGCCCAGTTCTGCAGCTTATCTAAGTCCCTCTGTAACTTGTAACATCCTTCTGCACTGTCCACAACTCCACCGACTTTAGTGTCATCTGCAAATGTACTCACCCATCCTTCTACACCCTCCTCCAGGTCATTTATAAAAATGACAAACAGCAGTGGCCCCAAAACAGATCCTTGTGGTACACCACGAGTAAATGGACTCAACCACCACCCTTTGCCTCTTCCAGCTAGCCAATTTCTGATCCAAATTGCTAAATCACCATGAATCCCATGCCTCCGTATTTTCTGCAGGAGCCTACCGTGGGAACGTTATCAACCGCTTTACTGAAATCCATATACACCAGATCAACTGTTTTACCCTCATCAACCTGTTTGGTCACCTTCTGAAAGAACTCAATATGGTTTGTGAGGCACGACCTACCCTTCACAAAACCGTGTTGACTATCTCTGATCAAATAATTCCTTTCCAGATGATTTTACATCCTATCTCTGATAAAATCTTCCAAGATTTTGCCCGTAACAGAAGTAACGCTCACTGGTCTATAGTTACCGGGGTTGTCTCTACTCCCCGTCTTGAACAAGGGGACAACATTTGCTAACCTCCAGTCTTCTGATACTATTCCTGCAGACAAAAATGACTTAAAGATCACAGCCAAATGCTCAGCAATTTCCTCCCGAGCTTCCCAGAGAATCCTAGGATAAATCCCATCCGGCCCAGGGGACTTACCTATTTTCCCACTTTCCAGAATTTCTAACACCTCCTCCCTATGAACCTCAAGCCCTTCTAGTCTAGTGGCCTGAATCTCAGTATTCTCGACAACATTGTCTTTTTCCTGCGTGGAAACTGACGAAAAATATTCATTTAGCACCTCTCCTATCTCCTCAGACTCCAAGCACAACTTCCCGCCACTTGTCCTTGACTGGCCCTACTCTTACCCTAGTCATTCGTTTATTCCTGACAGTTCCATAGAAAGCTTTGGGGTTATCCATGATTCTTCCTGTCAAAGACTTCTCATGCCCCCTCCTGGCTATTCTTAGCTCTCTCTTTAGGTCCTTCCTAGCTAACTTGTAACTCTCGAGCGGCCTAACTGAACCTTTATGTCTCATCTTTACATAAGCCTCCTTCTTCTTGTTGACAAGTGTTTCGACTGCTTTAGTAAATCACGGTTCCCTTGCTCGACCACTTCCTCCCTGCCTGACAGGTACAAACGTATTAAGGACACGCAGTAGCTGTTCCTTGAGCAAGCTCCATATTTCCATTGTGCCCATCCCTTACAGTTTTCCTCTCCATCCGATGCATCCTAAGTCTTGCCTCATCGCATCATAATTGCCTTTCCCCCAGATATAACTCTTGCCCTGTGGTATATACCTATCCCTTTCCATCACTAAAGTAAACGCAATGGAATTGTGGTCACTATCACCAAAGTGCTCACCTAACTCCAAATCTAACACCTGTCCTGGTTCATTAGCCAATACCAAATCCAATATGACCTCGCCTCTCGTTGGCCGACATACTGGGTCAGGAAACCCTCCTGCACACATTGGACAAAAACAGACCATCTAAAGTACTCGAACTATAGCGGTTCTAGTCAATATTTGGAAAGTTAAAGTCCTCCATAACAACTACCCTGTTGCTTTCGCTCCTATCCAGAATCATATTTGCAATCCTTTACTTTACATCTCTGGAACTTTTCGGAGGCCTATAGAAACCCCTAACAGGGTTACCTCTCCTTTCCTCTTTCTAACCTCAGCCCATACTACCTCAGTAGACGAGTCCTCATCAAACATCCTTTCTGCCACCGTAATACGTCCTTGACTAACAATGCCACTCTCCCCCTCTTTTACCACCTTCCCTGAGCTTACTGAAATATCTAAACCCCGGCACCTGCAATAACCATTCCTGTCCCTGCTCTATCCATATCTCCGAAATGGCTACAACATGGAAGTCCCAGGTACCAACCTGTGCCGCAAGTTCACCCACGTTATTCCGGATGCTCCTGGCATTGAAGAAGACACACTTTAAACCACCTTTCTGCCTGCCGGTACACTCCTGCAACTTTGTAACCTTACTCATGACCTCACTGCTCTCAACCTCCTGTATAGTGGAGCTGCAATTCAGGTTCCCAAGCCTCTGTTGAACTAATTTAAACCCTCCCGAAGAGCTTTAGCACATCCCCCCTCCCCCCCCAAACCCTCCCCAGGATGTTGGTACCCCTCTCGTCCAGGTGTCGACCATTCCGTTTGTAGAGGTCCCACCGACCGCAGAATGATCCCCAATTATCCAGAAATCTTAAACCCTCCCTCCTGCACCATCCCTGTAGCCACGTGTTCAACTCCTCTCTCTCCCTATTCCTCGTCTCGCTATCACGTGGCACGGGTAATATCCCAGAGATAATAACTCTGTTTGTCCTAGATCTCAGTTTCCACCCTAACACCCTTAATTCCTGCCTTGCATCCCTATCTCTTTTCCTACATATGTCGTTGGTACCTATGTGGACCGCGACTTGTGGCTGCTCAGTAAACAGTGTCTACGTCAACCGTACAATACGGTAAACATGGTCTATGTAAACAGTGCCCTACAATAAACAGTAGTTAAGCAGTGCCCTACAGTAAACAGATTCGGCGTAATCGAGGCCTACAGTAAACAGGGTAAAAATTAACACTACGGTAAATATATCCTATGTGAACAGTACCCATCAGGAAAAGGGTTAATGAAAACCGTAAACTGCTGTAAACAGAGTCTCGGAAAACAGCGCATAAGCAAACGGTGTTTATGTAAACAGTACCGTGCTGTAAACAAAGTCTATGTAAACAGTACGCTAAGTAAACAGTGTTTATGTGACCTTACATTGCCGCAAACAGAGTCTCTGTAAACAGTGCCCAACAGTGAACAGAGTGAAATGTTACCATGCATTGCTGTAAGCAGAGTCCATGTAAACAGTTCCCTACAGTAAAAAGTGTTTATATAAGCCGTAACCTGCTGTAAATAGAATCTATGTAACCGTCCCCTTCAGTATATAGTTTTTATGTAAACTGTGCACTACTGTAAACAGAGTCTAAGTAAACAGTGCCTTACAGTTAATATTGTCCATGTAAACTGTATACTGCTGTAAACGGAGTATGTGCAAATTCTGTCAAACTGTAAACAGTGTTTAATGTAAACTACTGCAAACAGAGTGACTGCAAACAATGCCCTACAATAATCAGTATTTATGTGAACCGTACATCACTGTAAAAAAAACTATGTGAACAGTGCCCTAAATTAAACATAGTTTATTAAATCGTATACTGCTGTAAACAAAGTACATTTAAACACTGCCCTACAGTAAACATTTTTAATGTAATCCGGACACCACGGCAAACAGCGTGTAAGTAAACAGCGCCTTACAGTAAACAGTGCCGACGTAAACCGTACTCTGCTGTAAACAGAGTCTATGTAAACAGTGTCCTGCAGTAAACAGTGTCTGTGAAAACCGTGCACTGCAGTAAGCGGAGTCTTTGTAAACAGTGCCCTACAGTAAAAAGTTTTTGAAAACCGTAACGTGCTGTAATAAGAGCCTGTGTAAAGAGTGCACTACAGTAGGCAGTGTTTGTGTAAACCCTCTGCTGTTGTAAACAGAGTCTATGTAAAGAATGCCATACATTTAGATACACCGTACACGGCTGTAACCAGAGTCTACGTAAACAATGCCCTGCAGTAAACAGAATGAAAGTAAACCGTGCGCTAATATAAACAGAGTGTGGGTAAACAGAGCCCTACAGGAAGCAATGTTTACGTAAACAGTACACGACTGTTAAAATAGTCTGCGTAAACAGTGCCGTACAGGAAACCGTGCTTATGTAAAATGTACACTGCTGTAAACAGAGACTATGTAAACAGTGTACTACAATAAACAAAATTTAAACTGTGCCCTACAGTAAACCGAGTCTATGTAATCAGTGCCCCACAGTAAACAGTGTTTCTGTAAATCGTACACTGCTGCAAACAGTGACTATGTAAACAGTGCCCTACGCTACACAGTCTATGTGAACAGTGCGCAACTGTAAACAATATTTATGTAAACCGTACACTACTGCAAACAGAGTCTATGTACACAGTGCTCTATAGTAAACAATGTTAAAGTAAATCATACACTACTGTAAACAGAGTCTTTGTAAATATAGCACTACAGCAAACAGTGTTTATGTAAACGGTCTACTGCTGGAAAGATTCTGTATAAACGGTGCTATACAGTAAACAGTTTATTTAAAATATATACTTCTGGAAACAGGATCTGTTTAAACAGTGCCCTACAGTAAACAGTGGTTACGTAAACCGTACAATAAGGTAATCCAGGTTTATGTAAACAGTGCCCGCGAGTAAACAGAGAGAACGTTATCCATGCACTGCTGTAAACAGAGTCCATGTAAACAATTCCCTACAGTAAACAATGTTTATGTAAGCTATACCATGCTCTAAAACGAGTATATGTAACAGTGCCCAATAGTAAATAGTTTTTATGTAAACCGTACACTATTGTAAATAGAGTCTATGTAAACAGTGCCCTCCAGTAAACAGTGTTTGTGTAAACCGTACAATACGGTAAACATGGTCCATGTAAGCAGTGCCCTACAATAAACAGAGTGAAAGTTGACCATGAGCTGCTGTAATCAGAGTCCATGAAAACAGTTACCTGCAGTAAAAAGTGTTTCTATAAGCCGTAGCCTGCTGTAAACAGAGTCTATGTAACAGTCCCCTTGAGTGAATAGTTTTAATGTAAACCGTACACTGCTGTAAACAGAGTCTATTAAACAGTGTCCGACTGTAAACAGTGTTTATGTAAAATGTACACTACTGTAAACAGAGTGAATGTAAACCGGACGCAACTGCAAACAGTGTCTATGTAAACAACGCCCTACAGTAAACAGTGCCAACATAAACCGTACTCTGCAGGAAAACAGAGTCAATGTAAACAGTGTCCTGCAGTAAACAGTGTCTATGTAAACCGTTCACTGCTGTCAGAGAGTGGGACTTTAACCTGGTGTTGTAAGACTTCTTACTATGTGAAGAGTGCCCGACAGTAAAGAGTTTTTGAAAACCGTACCCTGCTGTAATAAGAGTCTATGTAAACAGTGCAACACAGTAAGCAGTGTTTATGTAAACCCTATACTGTTGTAAACTGAGTCTATGTAAACAATGCCCACCAGAAAACATTGTTTAGATACACCGTGCACTGCTGTAACCGGAGTCTACGCAAACAGTGCCCTACAGTAAACAGTGTTTATGTAAACCGTACGTTGCTATAAACAGAGTTTATGTAAACAGTGCACTACAGTAAACAGTGTTTATGTAAATTGTAACTGCTATAAACAGGGTCTACGCAAACTGTGCCCTACAGTAAACAGTATTTAAACAGTGCTATACAGTAAACAGAGTCTATATAAAAAGTCCCAAACAGTAACCAGTATTTAAGCAATGCCCTACAGTAAACAGACTATGTAAACAGTGCCAACAGTAAACAGTGCTGATGTGAACCGTGCGCTGATGTAAACGGCATCAAGGTAAACAGAGCCCTGCGGTAAACAGCGTTTAGGTTATCCGTACACTGCTGTAAACAGAGTATTTGTAATCAGTGACCTACTGGAAACAATTGTTATGTAAAAAGTACGGTGCTGTACTGAGCAGCGCTCCAAAAGCTAGTGATTTGAAACAAAGCTGTTGGTCTTCTTACTCTGCTCACCCCAGTCCAACGCCGGCATTTCCACATTATGTCAACAGCGTCCTACAGCAAACAGTGTGGATGTAAAATGTACACTGCTGTAAGGAAAGTCAGTGAAAACAGTGCCTTAGAGTAAACAGAGAAATTAAACCGTACACTACTGGAAAAAGTCTATGTAAAAGTGCCCTCCAGTAAACAGCACCATACAGAAAACAGAGTGAAAATAATCCTTACATTAATGTAAACAGACCCTTTGTAAACTTTGCCTTCTAGTAAAAAGTGTTAATGTAAACCGTGCACTGCTGTAAAATGAGTCTATGTAATCAGTGCCCTACAGTCAATAATGTTTCTGTAAATCGTACTCTGCTGTAAACAATGCCTGTGTAATCAGTGGACTACATTAAACAGTGAAAATGTAAACTGTACACTGCTGTAAACAGAGACTACGTAAACAGAACCCTGCAGGAAACAGAGTGAAAGCAACCCGTACACTAATGTAAACAGAGCCTGTGTAAACAGAGCCTTACCAGAAGCAGTGTTTACGTAAACTGTACACTACTGTAAACGGAGTCTGTGCAAATAGAGCCTTACAGGAAGCAGTGTTTACGTAAACTATACACTTCTGTAAACAGAGTCTATGCAAACAGTGCCCTACAGTAAACCGTGCATATGTAAAATGTACACTGCTGTAAACACAATGCACTACAGTAAACAAAATTTAAACTGTGCCCTACAGTAACAGATTCAATGTAAACAGTGCCCTACAGCAAACAGGGTGAAAGTAAACCATACACTTCTGTAAACAGAGTCTATGTAAACAGTGCCCTACAGTAAACAGTGTTTCCGTCAATCGTACACTGCTGTAAACAGTGAGTATGTAAACAGCGCCCTACGCTAAGCAGTCATCGTAATAATGCGCTACAGTTACCAATGTTTATGTAAACCGTACACTACTGCAAACAATCTTTGTACATGTGCCCTGCAATTAACATAGTCTACTTAAACATTGTCCTGCAGTGAACAGTATACTTAAACCGGCCATTTTTGCAAACGGAGGCTATGGAACAGAGCCGTACAGTAAAAAGGCTTATCGTAAACTGTGCACTGGTGTAAACAGGCTATGTAAACAGTGGATTGTTAACAGTCTTTATGGAAACCGTACACTGCTGTAAATAGTCTATGCAAACAGTGCCCTGCAGTAAACATTGTTTATGTAAACCGTACACTACTGTAAACAGAGTCTATGTAAATATAGCAGTACAGTAAACAGTGTTTATATAAAAGGTATACACTGGAAACAGAGTCTATGTAAACAGTGCCCTGCTGTAAACAGTGTTAATGTAAACCGTACATTGCTGCAAACAATGCCTTACAGTAAACAGTGTTAATGTAAACCGTACACTGTTTTAAACAGTCTATGTAAACAGTGCCTAAAGTATACATAGTCAATGTAAACAGTACCCTACAGCAAACAATATTTCAACCGGACATTGCTGTAAACAGAGTCTATCTGAAACGGACCTGCAGTAAACAGTGTTTATGTGAACCGTACATTGTTGTAAACATAGTCTACGTAAACAGCGCACTGCAGTAAATAGTGTGTATGTAAACCGTACACTGCTGGAAAGTCGACGTAAACAGTGCCCTACAGTAAACAGTGTTTATGTAAACCGTACACTGCTATAAATAGTATATGCAAACAGTGCGTACTGTAAACAGTGTTTATGTGAACCGCACCCTGCTGGAAAAAGAGTCTGTGTAAACAGTGCCATACAAGATTGCTGACCATACAACTGTCGTGGGTAGGATCTCGAACAGCGATGAGTCAGAATACTGGACGGAGATGGAGAACCCAGTGATGTGGTTTAACGACAATAATCTCACCCTCAATGTCAGCAAAACTGAAGAGCTGGTCATTGACTTCAGGAAGTGAAATATTTTATACACACCTCTCTGCATCAACGAAGCCGTGGTGGAGATGGTTTACAGCTTCAAATTATTAGGTGTGCACATATAGAACATATATCCTGGTCCACCCTTGGTCGACGCTAAAACCAAGAAAGCACTACAGCACCCTGCTGTAAAAAGGAAAGGCTCACCACCATTCGCAATTGCCAAACTTTCAATGGGTTTTAAAGCAGCGATTCATTCACAGTGCCGAAAGCAATCACCATCCGTCTCTTGCTATTTGAGGTTAAGTTCATTTAGAATTGAAAAGATGATAGTTAGCCTACAAATTTCATGAGCAATCGAATCAGCAGAGAGGACAATTTCTCGAGGAGGAAAGCGTGGAATTCGGACCTCAGTTCGTAAACTCTGAATATCTCCCTTGTTCAGTGATCAGTACAGTAACTCTTCAAGCGGATGATGTCAACCGTCATTGGGATTGACTGATCACTGTATCGATTCAATGCTTTAATGTAGTTTTAATGGTCAGCAAAACACTTGCAGCCATCCTTCGAGGGCGACGATGTGATGAATTCCAATGGCTCTCATTATATCCGTTGCCAACCGTTCAGTTCAGTGCATGGTGAGACCATGAGGGATATAGACTCTCTCCAGATCACTTGAGTAATGTTTAGGGATGCCAAAACGATCGAGATAATAGCCTTGTTCATCATCAGTGATCAACGCGCCTTAAGCCGCCACCATCCGCGGTAGGACTTTGACCCCAGGTTCAGGTCCCAACACTCCGGGCCGCATGAGTACTGATGAACGGCTGGCCCCGTGACGCTCCCGACACCCTCCCGCGACCCACCGTGTTGCCACCTCCACTTCGAAAATGCGTGCTTTATATACATTGTATCCGTGCCTGAAGCCAGCGTCAGCTTGAGATCACTGGTTACTTCACAGCATTAATTTAATTATAAGTTCAAACCTGTCTCACCTTGGGCGCTGCCTGACGTTTTAAATATTTCCAAAACATATGTTTTGCACCGATTAAAAGCAGACCCAGATTTCTAAATTAGATGTAGGTGTATTTTTTAGAGGTCGCACTACAATTATTTTTTAATGCGGCTTGTGCCACGTGTTTACTTTCTGGTTCTCACTGAGGAAACCCAAGTTCGATTCCAGCTCTGCTTGATCTGTTTGATTTGATTTGATTTGAGTTGTTATTCTCACATTATCATGGTTTCTTGCATGCTATACAGAGAACGCATACAGCACATAGGGAAGGAAGGAGCGACCGCAGAATGTAATGTTACAGTTATAGCTCGGGTGTAGAGAAAAGAGCAACTTAATACAAGGTTGGTCCATTTAAATGTCTGATGGCAGCAGGGAAGAAGCTGTTCTTGAGCCGGTTGGTACGTGACCTCAAACTTCTGTATATTTTTACTGACGGAAGAAGGTGGAAGAGAGTATGT
Source organism: Scyliorhinus torazame (assembly GCF_047496885.1). NCBI lineage: Eukaryota > Metazoa > Chordata > Chondrichthyes > Carcharhiniformes > Scyliorhinidae > Scyliorhinus > Scyliorhinus torazame. The sequence goes on along the minus strand of NW_027307805.1, from coordinate 736,087 downwards.
CCGCGGTGCGTTGGGTTCTAAATTATGCTGGCTGCCTTTCCAAGGAAGCGGGAATTATAGATAGAGTCAATGGATTGCAGACTCGTTTGCATGATGGATTGGGCTACCTTCACAACATGTTGTAGTTTCCTGCGGTCTTCGGCAGAGCAGGATCCATACCAAGCTGTGCTACAACCAGGAAGAATGCTTTCTATGGTGCATCTGTAAAGGTTGGTGAGAGTCGCAGCTGGCATGCCAAATGTCCTTAGTCTTCTGAGAAAGTAGAGTCTTTGGTGAGCTTTCTTAACTATAGTATCGGCATGTGGGGACCAGGGCAGGATGTTGGTGATCTGGACACTTAAAAGATTGAAGCCGTTGTACTTAATTCCCATTGATGTAGACCGGGGCATGTTCTCCACCACGCTTCCTGAAGTCGATAACAATCTCCTTCGTGTTGTTGACACTGAGGGAAAGATTATTGTCGTGTACCAGTTCACCATATTCTCTATCACACTTAGTCAATTATTCACAACTTAAATTGAGGAAAAGTGCATTAGCGAAATTTACTTTATTGATTATCTGATTTTATAATTTAGATACGAGATTATGTCGTGGGGGTGTACCTTTAAGAAAGGTTTTTGTCTCTTCACATGGCTTCAGTGATAACATTTTGTGGGTGAAGCTGAGCTGTGGGTGTGTGATGTTATTACTTTCGCTTTCAATTTTGATTGTTGTGGACTCAGGCAGAGAAAAGAAGTGCTTTGGCCTGTTTATCTATTTTCGCTATTAATATCTGACTCGGTTAAAATAAACATTGATTATAGTTACCTGCTTTGGTAAATTAAAAAAATATAGTTTTCTCTCCGGAATGGTTTTAAACCTGCTGGTGGGACGAAACTAAATTCACAGGAAAAGTCAGTCTTAACAAAGTTAGAATGCAGAGTGCTGGGCCACGCCCTTGAAATGTGTTTTTTCGTTCATGGGATTTAGCTTTGGATTTGGAACAGTTAAGGGGGAATTCATTAAGTATTATACATTGATTACTGTAGGTATTTGGTGTCGTTATGATTGCAATTGATAATAATGCTTGCTGTGTTTCGTTATATACACATGTTAACTAAGGTCTTAGAATAAAGCTTGTGTTGATTAAAGTGTTTAGGAAGAATGTTGAATCACACCTGAAGGGGAGGCTCTTGTCTTAATCCGAGCCAAATTCAACATAAAGGTTGTCGGTCAGTTGGACATCATAACATTGTTTGGAGTTTCATAACCCTGGCCTACAACAATTATTTACTCAGGCAAACGTAACAATCTATTTTGTGTTTTGTTCATGATACAGTGTTCCACATATCACGAAAAGCACTCAAGTAGTTCGACACCATCCTGGACCAAGTATTCCGCTTATTGCTCCCCCTTCCAGAAACATTCTATCCCTGCACCACAAACGCACTGTGGCAGCCCTGTTTACCATCCCAAAATGCACTGCAGTAACTCACCAAGGTTCCTTAGACATCAACTACCAATCGCACGGCCACTATCATCTTGAAGAATAAGAACTCCCTAAAAGCAGATTGGTGTCCCCACACCTCACTGACAGCAGCGGATCAACAAGGCAGCTCACCGCCGCCTACTGAAGGGCAATTCGGGATGGGAATTAAATGCTGCCCGAACAAGAAACTCGCAAATCCCGTAAAAGTGAACTTTGTATAGCATTGCTGCTTTGAATTTCTGGAACATGTGATGAACATATTTACATTATTACAGTAGAGTTCATCATATAACTTCTGCTTCAGAGGAACCTGGATCGAAGGTATTTCTAACAGCATGAATTCAGGAAAACAGAAACAATGTGGTTGCGGCAGTAAGGTGGAACGGAGTGTTGTGCAATCTATCATGGATTTAAACACTCTCCCCGCCTTTCTCTCTTTAACACTGTCCTTTGTTCTGTTTCTGTTTTGTATCTCTTGGTTTCGGGAAAAGGTTTATGTTGAGCAGAATATTGTACCATATTTTCTGTTCAGTAAGACATATTTTGCGACTTTGTTACTTTGTGGAACCATTGCAACATGAAGAATAATTGGCACTACATGACACGAAAGGAAGGTATTTGCACCATGATTACTGTGTCTGTGCCCATCATTACTGTTATACAGACACATGGTCAGAACATTGCATATAGGAGTTTGGACGCCTTGCTGAAGGTGTACAAGACATAAGTAAGTCTGCACTTGGAATGCTGTGTACAGTTCTGGCCTCACTATTATAGAGATGATATTATTTAACTAGAAATAGTGCAGAAACATTTTACAAGGATGCTACCGTAAATTGATAGTTTGAGTTATAGGTGCGTTTGGTACGCTGGGACATTTACCCCTGGAGTGTAGGAGGCATAGGGGTGAAATTCTCGAGGCCTATCAAGTTAATAAGGCAGAGGTAATGTACATCGTCAAAATATTTTCCCAAAGATAAGGGAGGGTAAAACAAGTGAGTATAGGTTTAAAGTTAGAGAGGAGACACACAAAAGGGTCCAGAGAGTAATTTCTTCACAAATAGTGCGCTGAGTGTCTGGACAGAGTTGCCAGAGGAAGTAATAGAAGCGATTACAATTTTGTCTTATTAAAGGGATCAGGGGTTATGGGGAGAATGCAGAAGAATGGGCGGCATGGATAAGTTGGGCCGTCGGGCCTATTTCAATGCTGAAAACCTCTCGCACTCTGTGACCCCATCCCATCTTCCAGCTCTGTAACGCTGCAGTTTCGAGCACTCCATCTCTATGTCCAAGTGATTTTGAAATTTTCCTATGGGTGTCTGCCTCTATCATTCTCATGGACAATGGTCCATGAGTGATTTAATGGATCTGAGGAACAGGCAGGAAATGACATTGAGGCAGAAGCTCAGCTGTGATCAAACTGGATGTTATGATGTGGAGATGCCGGCGATGGACTGGGGTGAGTCTTTCAGTACGAAGCCTTACAACACCAGGTTAAAGTCCAACAGGTTTGTTTCGATGTCGCTAGCTTTCCGAGCGGAGAAACTACGTCATCTTCTTCACAGCCTTCAACACGTCATTGATGACGATGAACATCTTGCCAAGGTCATCCCCACACCCCCCCACTACTTGCCTTCAAACAGCCGCGCAACCTCAAACAAACCATTGTTTGCAGCAAACTACCCAGTCTTCAGAACAGTGACCACGACACCACACAACCCTGCCATGGCAATCTCTGCAAGTCGTGCCAGATCATCGACATGGATACCGCTATTACACGTGAGAACACCACCCACCAGGTACGCGGTACATACTCGTGCCACTCGGCCAACGTTGTCTACCTCATACGCTGCAGGAAAGGATGTCCCGAAGCGTGGTACATTGGCGAGACCATGCAGACGCTGCGACAATGAATGAAAAGATATCGCGCACCAATCACCAGGCAGGAATGTTCCCTTCCAGTCGGGGAACACTTCAGCAGTCAAGGGCATTCAGCCTCTGATCTCCGTGTAAGCGTTCTCCAAGGCGGCCTTCAGGACGCGCGACAACGCAGAATCGCCGAGCAGAAACGTATAGCCAAGTTCAGCACACATGAGTGCGGCCTCAAGCGGGACCTTGGATTCGTGTCGCATTACATTCATCCCCCACCATCTGGCCTGCGTAATCCTACCAACTGTCCTGGCTTGATACAATTCACACCTCTTGAACCTGGGGTTACCCCATCTCTGGATCTGTAAAGATTAAATCACCTGCTAATGGTCGCATTTCAAGCATTGTTTGGCATCTTTGAATTTGTCTATATATATGTTTCTGGAACATACCTCTTCATTCACCTGAGGAAGGAGAAGCGCTCCGAAAGCTAGTGACATCGAAACAAACCTGTTGGACTTTAACCTGGTGTTGTAAGACTTCGTACTGTAAAACTGGATGTTGGGGCAGGAGTGAGTGGCCGGGTCGTCTCACTATGTTGTCATTTACTAACAGTTCCAGTTGCCACAGCGCTCGCAGATGACTATAACTGCGCGATAAGATTTTTAAGTTCCATCTTTCCATCAATTAATTCAATGTTCGGGGATACAGTTCAGTTATCTGGTCTGCACAGCCTCTGAGGTTGGTGGAGGCAGATACAACAGTGGTTTTCAAATGTCAATGCGAGAAACGACAGCAATCAATTTCATGCCTCTGGTGAAAGGTCGGTCCAGTGGGATTGAATGATCTGCTAATCTAAAGAGCCGCTGAGGTTAAACGGAATGAATGTCCTCTGTCGTTACTTCACGCACTTTTAAGTTTTTGGTCACGTCTGGCTGTGAGATGATGTGCACCACCACACTGGAGTTTCCCTCAATGCTACCCACCACGGCGAGAATGAGCACGGTAATCCTTCATATACAATGTGTCCAGGCTTGAAGCCAGCGTCAGCTTTAGCTCACTGGTTACTTCGTAGTATCAACTTAGTTGTAAATTCGAACCTGTATCACCGTGGGCGCTGCCTGGCGTCTTTATTATTTCCGAAACATGTGTTGCATAAATAAAAGCAGCAGCACATTTATAATTAGAAGGAGGTGTATTTTGTTTAGAGGTTGCATTAAATGTTTTTAAAAGAGGCTTGTGCCACGTGTTTACTTTCTGATCTCACACTGCGGAAAGCCAAGTTCAATTCCAGGTCTGTGCAATAACTGACCGATCACACTTTGTCAATTACTCACGAACTAAATGGAGGAATGGAGCATTAACGATTAGCGATTATACATTTTTTGTAATTTCGGAACAAGATAGTTTAGGCAGGCGAATTGATTTGTCCAGTTTTTTTCCACGTGAAACGCTGTTCCCCAAATCTCCAAGAACACTCAGGGTGTTCGAAAGCATCCAGAACCAAGCAGTGCGTGTGATTGCTCCTCCTCCCACAAGCATTCAATCCATCCGCCACAGCCATCCCAAAATGCACCGCAATAACTCAACAAAGTTCCCGAGGCAATTATTCCTTAGACAGCACCTTCCAGACTGCGACTACTGTCATTTTGAAGAACTCGACAAGCCCCTACTTCGGAAAATCACCAACTGGAATTTCCCTCCAAATCTCTCACCACTCCCACTTGGAACCATATAAACGTTCCTTCACGGTAACGGGGGAAAATCATTTAGCTTCCTCCCTAAAAGCACGCTGGGTGTACCCAAAAATCACGGTCTGCAACGAGTCAAGAAAGCAGCTCACCTTCTTCAGGGCAATTCGGGATGGACAATAAATTCCTACCGAACCAGCAACTCTCACATCCAGTAAAAGTGATAATTTTAATGCATTGGTGCTTTGAATGTCTGGGGCCTGGGATGAACTGTTCTCCATTCTTAAAAAATAAACATCGATTAACCATTTCATTTTTTCCAATTAAGGGGCAATTTAGCGCGGCCAATCAACCTTCAGTGCACGTCATTGGGTTGTGGGGGGAAACCCACGAAAAAACGGGAAGAATGCGCAAACTCCACAGGGACGGTGACCCGGAGGCGGGATCGAAACTGAGAACTCGGCGCCTTCCGGCAGCAGTGCTAACCACCGCGCCAACGTGCTGCCACCTGTTTTTTTTAAATATAACGGTGGAATGAATCATATAACCTACCTCAGAGGAAACTGGACCTCAGGTATTTCTAACAGCATGAATCCTGGAAGACAGAAACAATGTGCTTGCTGCAGTCAGGTGGAACTGAGTGGTGTGCAATCTACTCTAGCGTGAAACGGTCTCGTCCTCTTTCTCTCTTTGCAACCCTCCTTTATTCTGTTTCTGTTTTGTTTCTATTGGTATCGGGTGAAGATTTGATTTGCTGTGGGTCTCTTGACGAATATATTCTTTTGAATCTTTTTGCAGTCAGACAGATTCTGCGACATTGTAGTTTTTTGGACCCAGTGCAAACATGATGAATAATTGGAATTTCACAACACTGAAGGAGGCTTTTTGTTCCCCAATTACTGTGTCTGCCCATTATTCTATTACACAGATACATGGTCAGATAATTGAGCACACGTGTTGGGATGTCTTGCTGAAGTTCTACAGGACGTTGGGAAGGTCATACTTGGAATACTGTGTACAGTTCTGGTAACCCTAATACAGAACGGATATTATTAACCTAGAAAGAGAGCAGAAAACTTTTGCCATGCTGCTACCGGATTTGATGGTTTGAGTTATAAGGAGCGGTTGTTTAGACTGGAATATTTTTCTTGGAGCCTCGGGGTGATCTTGACGACCGCTGTAAAATAACGTGGGGGCATGGATCAGGTAGATTATCCCAAAGGTAGGGGAATCCAAATGTAGAGGGCATAGGTTTAAAGTGAGAGGGGAGAGATACAAAACGGCCCAGATGAACAATTGTTTCACACAGAGGGTGGTGAGTGTCTGGAATGAGCTGGCAGAGGCAGTAAGAGAGGCGTCTACAATTGTGCGTTTTAAAAAGCATTTAAATAGTTATATGGAGAAGATGGGATTGGAAGAATATGAACAAATGTGGGCAATCGGACAGGCTTTGTGTAGTAAAAACTGGGCGGCATGGACAAGTTAGGACGAAGGGCCTATTTCCACGCTGTAAACGTCTATGACTCTATGACCTGTCCCACCTTCCAGCTATGTGTCGCTGCAGATTCGAGCACTCCATCTGTATGTCCAAATCGGTTTGAATGTCTGTCTCCATTTTTCTCAGCGACAGTGAACTTTGAGGCAGAATCTCAGTTGTGATCAAACTGAATGTTGGGGCAGGAGTGAGTGGCCTGGTAGTCTCTCTATGTTGTCATTTGCTATCAGTTCCAGTTGCCACAGTACTCGCAGATGAATATAACTGCGAGATCAGATGTTTAAGTTACATCTTTCCAACAATGATTTCAATGTTCTGGGATACAGTTCAATTATCTGGTCCGCACTGCCTGTGACATTGGTAGAGGCAGATACAACAGTGGCTTTCAAATTTCAACGCGAGAAATGACAGGAATGAAATGCATGGCTCTGGGGAAAGGTCAGTCGAGTGGGATTTAATGAACGGCTAATCTAAAGAGCCGCTGGTGTCAAACGGAATGAATGTCTTCCGTCGGTACTTCACGCACTTTTAAGTTTTTGGTCACGTCTGGCTGTGAGATGATGTGCAGCAACACCTGGAGTTTCGCCTCAGTGTTGCCCACCACGGCGAATACCGATCACGGAAATCCTTTATATACAATGTGTCCATGCGTGACGTCAGCGTCAGCTTTAGCTCACTGGTTACTTCACAGCGTCAACTTAATTATAAGTTCGAATCTGTCTCACCGTGGGCGCCGCCTGGAGTTTTTAATATTTCCAAAACATGTCTGTTGCATAATAGAAACAGCAGCACATTTATAATTAGAAGAAGGTGTATTTTTTTCAGAGGATGCATTAATCCGTTTTAAAAAGAGCCGTGTGCCACCTGTTCACTTCCTGATCTCACAGTGCGGAAAGCCAAGTTCGATTCCAGCTCTGTACAATAACTTTGTCAAACTTTGTCAATTATTCACAACCTAAATGGAGAAAAAGAGCTTTAACGATTATCTATTATAGCTTCTTTGACATTTCGGAACAAGATTCGTTACGCAGGCGAATTGATTCATCCATTTCTTTCCACGTGAAACGCTGCTCCCCAGATCTCAAAGAACACTCAAAGAGTTCGAAAGCAAATGCACTGCAATAACTCAACAAAGTGCCTCGGGCAATTGTTCCTCAGGCAGCACCTCCAGACCTCCGACTACTATCATTTTGAAGAACTAGACAAGCCCCTATTTGAGACAATCACCATTTCCCTCCAAATTTCCCTCCTAATCACTCACCGCTCCCACTTGGAACCAGATAAACGTTCCTTCACGGTAACGGGAAAAAATAATTTAGCTTCCTCCATAAAGGCACGTTCGGTGTACCCAACGCTTCAAGAAAGCAGCTCACCACCACCTTCTGACGGGCAACTAGGGATGGGCAAAAACTTTTGTCCAAACCAGAAACTCTCACATCCAGTAAAAGTGATCTTTTTAATGCATTGGTGCTTTGAATTTCTGGGGCCTGGGATGAACTGTTCTCCATTCTTGAAACAAAAATATAGGGTACCCAATTCATCTTTTCCAATTAAGGCGCAATTTAGCATGACCAGTTCACCTACTCTGCACATCATTGTGTTGTGGGAGCATAACCCACGCAAACACGGGGGGGAATGTGCAAACTCAACACAAAGGGTGACGCAGAGCCGGGATCTAACCTGAGAACACGACACCGTGAGGCAGCAGTGCTAGCCACTGCGCCACCGCGCTGCCCCTGTTTGTCATTCTAACGTTGGAATGAATCATGTAACTTCTGCTTCAGAGGAAACTGGATCGAAGGTATTTCTAGCAGCATGAATCCTGGAAGATAGAAACAATGTGCTTGCTGCAGTAAGGTGGAAGGTAATGGTGTGCAATGCATCCAGCAGTAAACGCTCTCTCCTCCTTTCTCTCTTTAGCAATCTCCTTTGTTTCTCTTATGTTTCTATTGGTATCAGGTGAAGATTTGATTTGCCGTGGGTCTCTTGAGCAAGACATTCTTCTACATCTTATTCCAGTCACACACATTCTGCGACTTTTTTGCTTTTTGCACCACTATAAACATGGTGAATAAGTGGAACTTCACAACACTGAAGGAGGCTCTTTGTTCCACAATTACTGTGTCTGTGCCCATTGTTACTATTATACAGATACATGGTCAGATAATTGAATACAGGAGGTGGGACGTCTTGCTGAAGCTGTACAAGACATTGGGAAGTACACGATTGGAATAATGTGGACAGTTCTGGTCACCGTAATATCGAAAGAGGGCAGAAAACATTTGTTCGGCTGCTTCCGGTCTTCAAAATTTGAGTTATAAGGAGCGGCTGGATAGACTGGAACATTTTTCTTGGAGGCTAGGGTTGATCTTGACAGCGGCTATAACATAGTGAGGGGCACAGATCAGGTAGATTTTTGCAAATGTACTGGAATCCAAAACTAGAGGGCATAGGTTTAAGTTGAATGAGGAGAGAAACAAAAGGGTCCAGAGGAACAATTGTTTCACACAGAGGGTGGTGAGTGTCTGGAAGGAGCTGGCAGAGGCAGTAGTAGAGGCTTCTACATTGTTGCCTTTTAAAAAGCATTTAGATAGTTATATCGAGAAGGTGGGTACAGAGGAATATGACCAAATGTGGGCAATTGGACAGGCTTTGTGTAGTAAACGCTGGGCGGCATGGACAAGTTCGGCCGAAGGGCCTATTTCCACGCTGTAAACTTCGATGACCCTATGACGTGTCCCACCTTCCAGATTAGTGTTGCTGCAGATTCGAGCACTCCATCGATCTGTCCAAATCGGTTTGAAACTTTGCTGTGGGTGTCTGCCTCCATTTTTCTTATCGACAGTGAACTTTGAAGGAATGAAAGTATCTGAGGAACAGGCAGCAAATGACATTGAGGCAGAATCTCAGCTGCGATCAAACTGGATGTTGGGGCAGGAGTGAGTGGCCGTGTAGTCTCCCGATGTTGTCATTTGCTATCAATTCCAGTTGCCACAGCACTCGCAGATGAATATAACTGCGAGATCAGATTTTTAAGTTACATATTCCCAACAATTATTTCAATGTTCTGGGATACATTTAAATTATCTGGTCTGCACTGCACTGTGAGATTGGTGGAGGCAGATACAACAGTGACTTTCAAATTGCAATGCGAGAAACAACAGCAATCAAATGCATGCCTTTGGGGAAAAGTCGTTCGAGTGGATTGAATGATCTGCTAAGCTAAAGAGCCAATGAGGTTAAACGGAATGAATGTCCTCCATCTGTACTTCACGCACTTTTAAATGTTTGGTCCCGTCTGGCTGTGAGTTGATGTGCAGCAACCTGGAGTTTCCCCTCAATGTTACCCACCGCGGCGAGTTTGATCACGGAAATCCTTTATATACAATGTGTCCGTGTTTGATGTCAGCGTTAGCTTTAGCTCACTGGTTACTTCACAGCATCAACTTAAGTGTAAGTTCGGACCTGTCTCACCGTGGGCGCTGCCTGGCGTTTTTATATTTCCAAAACGTGTGTGGTGCATAAATAAAAGCAGCAGCACATTTATAATTAGAAGTCGGTGTATTTTGTGAGAGGTTGCATTGATCTGTTTTAAAAAGCAGCTTATGCCACGTGTTTACGGCCTCTCGCTGCGGAAACCATAGTTCGATTCCAGCTCTGTACAATAACTGACCTGTCAGACTATGTCAATTACTCACTACCTAAATGTAGGAAAAGAGCATTAACCATTATCTATTATAGATTTTTTGAAATTTTGGAACAAAATGGTTTACGCAGGCAAATTGATTAACCCATTTTTTCCACGTGAAACGCTGTTCACCAGGTCTCCAAGAACACCCAGGTAGTTCGAAAGCATCCAGACCAAGCAGTGCGTTTGATTGCTCCTCCTGCCACAAGCATTCAATTCCTCCGCCACAGAAATCCCACAATGCACCGCAATAACTCAACAAAGCTCCTCAGGCCATTGTCCCTTCGACAGCACCTTCTAGACCTCCGACCACTGTCATTTTGAAGAACTGGACAAGCCCCTCCTTGGGAAAATCACCAACTGCAATTTCCCCTCCAAAGCATTCAACACTCCCACTTGGAATCATATTAACGTTCCTTCACCGTAACGGGAAAAAAATAATTTAGCTTCCTCCCTTAAAGCACGTGGGTGTACCCAAACATCACTGCCTGCAACAATTCAAGGAGGCAGCTCACCACCACCTTCTGAAGGGCAACTAGGGATGGGCAATAAATTCTGTCCTAACCAGCATCTCTCACATCCAGTAAAAGTGATATTTTTAATTTCTGGGGCCTGGGAATGAACCGTTCTCCAATCTTCAAAAATAAATATTCAGTACCCAATTCCTTTTTTCCAATTAAGAGGCAGTTTCGTGTGGCCAGTCCACCTATCCTGCACATCTTTGGTTGTGGGGGAGAAACCCACGCAAAAACGGGAAGAATGTGCAAACCCCACAAGGACAGTGACCCAGAGCTGGAATCGAACCAAATAACTCATCGACGAGAGCAGCAGTGCTCACTGGGCCATCCTGCTGTCCCTATTTGTCATTCTAACAGTGGAATGAATCATGTAACTTCTGCTTCAGAGGAAACTGAATCTAATGCCTTTCTAACAGCATGAATCATTGAAGATAGAAACAACGTGCTCGCTGCAGTAAGGTGGAAGGGAGTGGTGTGCAATATACTCCAGAATTAAACGCGCTCTCCCCCTTTATCTCTTTACCATTCTCCTTTATTCTGTTTCTGTTTTGTTTCTCTTGGTATCGGGTGAAGATTTGATTAGCTGTGGGTCTCTTGAGCAAGATATTCTTCTACATTTTTTCCAGTCAGACACATTCTGAGACTTCGTTGCTTTTTGCAACCACAGCAAACATGATGAATAATTGGAAATTCACAACGCTGAAGGAGGCTCCTTGTTCAGCAATTACTGTTTCTGTGCCCATTATTACTATTCTACAGATACATGGTCAGATAATTGAATCCAGGAGTTGGGACGACTTGCTGAAGTTCTACAGGACTTTGGGAAGAACACACTTCGAATACTGTGTACAGTTCTGGATATTTTAACCGAGAAAGAGAGCAGAAAAGATTTGCTAGGCTGCCACCGGACTTGATGGTTTGAGGGATAAGGAGCGGCTGGATAGACTGGAACATTTATCTTGGAGGCGATGGGTGATCTTGACGTCGGCTATAAAATAATGAGGGGCATAGATGAAGTAGATTTGCCTAAAGGTAGTGGAATCTAAAACTAGTGGGCACGTGAGAGTGGAGAGAAACAAAAGGGTCCAGAGGAACAATTGTTTCACACAGAGGGTGGTGAGTGTCTGGAAAGATCTGGCAGTTGCAGTAGTAGAGGCGTATACAATTCTGCCTTCAAAAAACATTTACATAGTTAGATGGAGAAGATGGGTATAGAGGTATATGACCGAATGTGGACAATTGGACAGGCTTTGTGTCGTAAAAACTGGGCTGCATGGACAAGTTAGGCCGAAGGGCCTATTTCCATGCTGTAAACCTCTCTGCCTCTGTGACCATATCCCACCTTCCAGCTCTGGAACGCTGCAGATTAGAGCACCCCATCGCTATGTCGAAGTGATTTTGAAAGCCAACTTATCCATGCCGCCCAATGTTTACCAGGAGGCTTGTCTCAATTGCCAACATATGGCCAACACCCCTCCATACCAATTTTTCGGATATAACTCTCGAGATGCTTTTCTAAAGACCGTAAGACCATAAAACCATAAGACAAGGCGCAGCATTAGGCCACTCGGCCCATCGAGTCTACTCCGCCTTTGAATAATGCCTGATATTTTCTCATCCCCACTCCACTGCATTCCCCCCATAAGCCCTGGTCCCCTTATTAAGACAACATTGAACCCGCTTCTATTACTTCCTCTGACAACTCGGTCCAGACACTCAGCGCACTATTTGTGAAGAAATTACTCTCTGGACCCTTTTATGTGTCTTCCCTCTAACTTTAAACCTATGCCCTCTTGTTTTGCACGCCCCTATCTTTGGAAAAATATGTTGACGATGTACATTACGTCTGCCTTATTAACTTTATAGATCTCGAGAATTTCACCCCTATGCCTACTACACTCCAGGGGAAAATGTCCCAGCTTACCAAACGCACCTTATAACTCAAACTATCAATTTCCGGTAGCGTCCTTGGAAAACGTTTCAGCACTATTTCTAGTTGAAGAATATCATCTCTATAATAGTGAGACCAGAACTGTACACAGTATTCCAAGTGTAGACTTACTTATGTCTTGTACAACTTCAACAATCGTCCAAACTCCTATATTCAATGTTCTGACCATGTGTCTGTATAACAGTAATGGTGGGCACAGACTCAGTAATCATGGAGCAAATACCCTCCTTTCGTGTTGTGTTGTGCCAATTATTCTTCAAGTTTGCAATGGTTCCACAAAGTAACAAAATCGCAAAATACGTCTTACTGAAATGAAAATCGCTTATTGTCACGAGTAGGCTTCAATGAGGTTACTGTGAAAAATCCCTAGTCGCTACATTCCGGCGCCTGTTCGGGGAGGCTGGTACGGGAATCGAATAAGTGCTGCTGGCCTGCTTTGGTCTGCTTCAAAAGCCAGCGATTTAGCCCAGTCTGCTAAACGAGCCCCTATGGAACAATCTTCTGCTCAACTTAAATCTTCACCCGAAACCAAGAAATACAAAACAGAAACAGAACAAAGCAGACTGTTAAATAGCGAAAGGGGGAGGGAGTGTTGAAATCCATGATAGATTGCACGCCACTCCGTTCCACATTGCTGCGCCAACCACATTGTTTCTGTTTTCCTGGATTCATGCTGTTAGAAATACCTTAGATCCAGGTTCCTTATGAAGCAGAAGTTATATGATGAACTCTACCGTAATAATGGCAATCAGTTCATCCCATGTCCCAGAAATTCAAAGCAGCAACGCTATAAAAAGTTCACTTTTAGGGGATTTGCGAGTTTCTGGTTCGGGCAGCATTTAATTGCCATCCCGAATTGCCCTTCAGTAGGTGGCGGTGAGCTGCCTTGTTGGTCCGCTGTTGTCAGTGAGGTGTGGGTACACCCAACGTGCTTTTAGGGAGTTATTGACTTCAAAATGATAGTGGTCGTGCGTTTGGGAGTTGATGTCTAAGGAACCTTGGTGAGTTACTGCAGTGCATTTTGGGATGATAAGCAGGGCTGCCACAGTGCGTTTGTGGTCCAGGAATTGAATGTTTCTGGAAGGTGGAGCAATCAAGCGGGATACTTGGTCCAGGATGGTGTCGAACTACTTGAGTGCTTTTCGTGATATGTGGAACGTATCATGTACAAAACACAAAATGGATTATTACATTTGCCTGAGTAAATAATTGTTATAGGCCAGGGTTAAGAAACTCCAAACAATGTTATGAAGTCCAACTGACCGACAATCTTTATGTTGAATTGGGCTAGGATGAAGACAAGAGCCTCCCCTTCAGGTGTGATTCAACAGTCTTCCTAAACACTTCATTCAACACAAGCTTTATTCTAAGACCTTAGTTTCCACATGTATATAAAGAAACACAGCAAGAAATATTATCAATTACAAACATAACGACACCATACAGCTACAGTAATCTATGTATAATACTTAATGAATCCCCCCTTAACTGTTCCAAATCCAAATCCAATAAACGAAAAACCACATTTCAAGGGCGTGGCCCAGCACTCTGCATTCTCACCTGAATAAGACTGACTTTCCTGAGAATTTAGTTTCGTCTCACCAGGAGGTTTAAAACCATTCTGGAGAGAAAACAATATTTGTTTAATTTACCAAAGCAGGTAACTATAATCAATGTTGTTTTTTTACTGAGTCAGATATTAATAGTGAAAATAGATAAACAGGCCAAAACACTTATTTTCTCTGTCTCCGTCCACAACAATCAACATTGAAAGCGAAAGTAAAAACAACACAGCCACAGCTCAGCTTCACCCACAAAATGACATCACTGAAGCCATGTGATGAGACAAAAACCTTTCTTAAAGGCACACTCCCACGACATAATCTTGTTTCTAAATTATAGAATCAGATAATCAACAAAGTAAATTTCGCGAATGCACTTTTGCTCCATTTAAGTTGTGAAAATTGACAAAGTGTGATCGAGAATATGGTGAACTGGTACACGACAGTAATCTTTCCCTCAATGTCAACGAAACGAAGGAGATTGTCTTCGACTTCAGGAAGCGTAGTGGAGAACATGCCCGGTCCACATCAATGGGAATTAAGTACAAAGGCTTCAATCTTTTAAGTCTCCAGATCACCCACAACCTGACCTGGTCCCCTCATGCCGATACTATAGTTAAGAAAGCTCACCAAAGACTCTACTTTCTCAGAAGTCAAAGGAAATTTGGCACGTCAGCTACAACTCTCACCAACCTTTACAGATGCACTATATAATGCATACTTTCTGGTTGTATCACAGCTTGGTATGGATCCTGCTTTTCCCCAAGACCGCAGGAAGCTACAAAATGTTGTGAATGTAGCCCAGTCCATCACGCAAACCAGCCTCCCATCAATTGACTCTATCTATAATTCCCGCTGCCTTGGAAAGGCAGCCAGCATAATTAAGGACCCCACGCACCGCGGACATACCATCTTCCACCTTCTTCCGTCAGTAAAAATATACAAAGTTTTGAGGTCACGTACCAACGGGCTCAAGAACAGCTTCTTCCTGCTGCCATCAGACTTTTAAATGGACCTACCTTGTATTAAGTTGATCTTTTCTCTACACCAGAGCTATAACTGGAACATTACATTCTGCAGTTGCTCCTTCCTTCCCTATGTACGGTATGCGTTCTCTGTATAGCATGCAAGAAACAATTCTTTTCACTGTAGAGTAATAATGTGAGACTAATAAATCAAATCAAAGAGGTCAGTTATTGTCCAGAGCTGGAATCGAACTTGCCTTTCCTCAGTGAGAACCAGAAAGTAAACACGTGGCACAAGTTGCATTAAAAAATAATTGTAGTGCAACCTCTAAAAAATACATCTACTTCTAATTTAGAAATCTGGATCTGCTTTTAATCGGTGCAAAGCACATGTTTTGGAAATATTAAAACCGCCAGGCAGCTCTCATGGTGAGACAAGTTTTAACTTACAGTTACGTTGATGCTGTGTAGGAGCCAGTGAGCTAAAGCTGAAGCTGACTTCAGATACGGATGAAATGTATATAATGCAGGCATTGTCAAAGTGGAGGTGGCAACACGCAGGTGGGTCGCGGGCAGGTGTCGGGAGGGTCACGGAGCCAGCCTTTGCGGCGTTCATCAGTGCTCATGCGGCCCGGAGTGTTGGGACCTGAACCTAGGGTCAAAGTGTGATCGCGGATGGCGTCGGCTGAAGGCGCGGTGATCACTGATGATGAACAAGGCTATTATCTTGATCTGTTTTGCATCCCTGACATTACTCAAGTGATCTAGAGAGTGTCTATATCCCTCATGGTCTCACCATGCACTGAACTGAACGTTTGGCAAGGGATATAATGAGAGCATTGGGAATTCATCACATCGTCGCCCTCGAAGGATGGCTGAAAGTGTTTTGCTGACCATTAAAACTACATTAAAGCATTGAATCGATACAGTGACCAGTCAATCCCAATGACGGTTGACATCATCCGCTTGAAGAGTTACTGTAATGATCACTGAACAGGGGAGATATTCAGAGTTTACGAACTGAGGTACGGATTCCACGCTTTCCTCCTGGAGAAATTGTCCTCTCTGCTGATTCGATTGCTGATGAAATTTGGATGCTAACTATCATCTTTTCAATTCTAAATTAACTGAACCTCAAATAGCAAGAGAAGGATGGTGATTGCTTTCGGCTCTGTGAAGAAATCGCTGCTTTAAAACCCCTTGAAATTTTGGCAATTGCGATGCAAAGCCAAAATCACCAAAATCACACTGATCCGGGACATCAAAGAAAACAACATTAGTAAGGAAAGTGTAGATAGACTGGATAGGCTGACTCCAAATGAAGCTGACTGAACTTCTGTGCCTCAGTTTTGACAGCGCATTAAAAACACGGCACGAGTCAATCAAACTGTCAGCATTTTGGAGTCGTGTCTCCGAGGAGTATCCGGAGCTGAGCAAAACAAGCATTTTGTTGCTTTTGCCCTTCACAACGACCGCCGTGTCAGAGGTTGGATTTTCCGTCCTCGCTAAGATGAAGACGGCACCAGCGACCCGGTTAAATCCTGCACCCGATATGTACATAGCCCTCTCCTCCTGTGAACCTGCTTGGAGTGAGATTGTGAGGACCAAGCAGGCTCAGCTGTCGCATTAAAGGTAAGCACAAATGGTGGGTCACGAATGACTGCTTTCCTGTGTCACGAAGGTCGGCCGGCGTGGGTCCCGAAGGTTGGTCGTTTGCTAAAAATTAGTCCCTTTATAAAAAGTTTGAAAAACAGTTAATAAGGCAAATGCAATGTTATCATTCATGTCAACAGGGCTAGAATAAGACCAGGGATGTACTTCTGAGGCTGTATAAGGCACCATTTCGATTACCGTGAGCAGAGTTGGGGCATATCGAAGGAAGGATGTGCTGGCCTTTGAAAGGGCCCAGAGGAGGTTCACAAGAATGATCCCTGGAATGAAGAACTTGTCGTACGAGGAACGTTTGAGGACTCTGGGTCTGTACTCGTTGGAGTTTAGAAGGATGAAAGGTGATCTCAATGAAACGCACAAGAAACTGCGAGGCCTGGATAGAGTGGACGTGGAGAGGATGTTTCCACTTGTAAGAAAAACTAGAGCCAGAGGACACCATCTCAGATAGAAGGAACGATCCTTTAAAATAGTGATGAGGAGGATTTGTTTCAGCCAGAGTGTGGTGAATCTGTGGGGTTCTTTGCCGCAGAAGGTTGTGGAGGCCAATTCACTGAGTGTCTTTAAAGCAGACTCGGTGGGCCGACTGGCCTAATTCTGCTCCTATGCCTTATGGTCATATGGTCTCATTGCCGTGATCATAGTCACGTGGTGGGTAACATTGAGGGGAACTCCAGGTGCTGGTCCCTACCATCTCACAGCCAGGCGACACCAAACAACTTAAAAGTGCGTGACGTGGCGACGGAGGACATTCATTCCATTTGACCTCAGCGGCATTATGGATTAGCAGATCATTCAATCTCATTCGACAGCCTTTCCCCAGAGGGATGCATTTGATTCTTGTCACTCCCATTCCCCTTTGAAACCACTGTTGTATCTGCCTCCACCGAAATCCCAGGCCGTGCAGACCAGATCAGAACCACTCGCTGTGGAAATCGGTTAGTAGTTTACCGTTCGGGATGCTGGGATACGCTGGGGCTGCGTTATTGGATATAAAAGATGAAGATGTGAGATCCGTTCGACACATCTAAAATTACTTTAGGTCCGCATGATGTGGCTCTAAATGAACTGTATCCATGAATATAGAAATAACTCTTGGATATAACTTCGAAAACTTATCTTGCAGCCATATCCATCAGCAAGTAATGTGACAACTGGAACTGATAACCAATGACAACATGGGGAGACTGCACGGCCACTGACTCCTCTTCCACCATTCAACTTGATCATAGCTGTGCTTCTGCCTGAATGTCATTTCCTGCCTGTTCCTCAGATCCTTTCATTCCCTTAAAGATCATTGACCATAAAAATAATGGATGGAGACACCCACAGCAACATTTCAAACCGATTTGGCCAGACAGAGGGTGTGCTCGAATCTGCTGCATTCCAGAGATGGAAGTTGGCATTGAGTCAGACAGGTTTGCAGCATAGAAACAGGCCCGTAGGTTCAACTTGCAAATGTCGCTCAGTTTTTACCAGTACGCCTGTCCCAATTGCCCTCATTTCGCCCATATCCCGCTGTACTCATCTTACCCATATAACTATCAAAACGCTTTTTAAAAAGTAAAATTGCAACCGCCTCGCTTACTGCCAATTACAGATCGTTCCAGACACTCACCGCCTTCAGTGTGATAAAAATCGCCGTCTGTACACTTTTGTATCTCTCCCGTCTCACCTTTAACCTATTCCCTCTGGCTGTCGACTCCCTACCTCTGGGAGAAAAGTGTTGTCTATGTACCTTATTTATGCCCTTCATGAGAGTATAAACCTCGAGAAGTTCACCCCTAAACCTCCAAAGACCCTCGGGGAAAATGGCCCATTGAATCCAGTCTTTCCTGACAACTCAAACCATTAAGTACCGATAACACCCTTGTAAATCTTTTCTGCTCTTTTTCTGGTTTAATAATGTAGTTTCTATAACAGAACTATACACCACATTCCAAGTTTGACCTTACTAATGTCGTTTAAAACTTCAACAAGACGTCCCAACTCCTGTATTCAATGTCCTAACCATGTGTCTGTATCACAGTAATGATGGGCACAGACACATTAATGATGGAGAAAATATCCTCCTTCAGTGTTGTGAAATTCCAAGTACTCTTCGTGTTTGCAGTGGTTCCAAAAAGCAACAAAGTCACAGTATGTGTCTGACTGGAAAAAGATGTTGAAGAATATTCCGCTCAGGAGAACTGCAGCAAATCAAACCTTCACCCGATACCAAGAGAAAGAAAACAGACACAGAAACTGAACAAAGGAGGGTGTTAAAGAGAGAAAGCGGGAGAGCGTTTGAAGCCAGGTTAGATTGCACCCCACACCCTTCCACTTTACTGCATCAAGCACATTGTTTCTGTGTACCAGGAGTCCTGTTGTTAGAAATACCTTAGATCCAGGTTCCTCCGAAGCAGAAGTAACTTGATGCACTCCACCGGAAGAATTGAGAACAGTTCATAATAATTATAGCAATCGCTAATTGTCACAAGTAGGCTTCAATGTAGTTACTGTGAAATCCGCCTAGTTGTCACATTCCGGCGCCTGTTCGGGGAGGTCGGTTCCGGAATTCAAGCCGCGCTGCTGACATTGTTGTGCATTAGAAGCCCACTGTGCGAAACCAGCTCCCACAAATTCACCGCATTAAAGGGATCACTGTTATGGGATTTGCGAGTTGCTGGTTCGGGCAGTGTTTAATTCCCATCTCTAGTTCTTCTCGAGAAGGAGGTGGTGAGCTGCCTTCTTGGACCGCTGCAATCCATGAGGTGCAGGTACACCCACCGTACTTTTAGGGAGGGAGTGTCAGGAATGTTTCCCGGTGCCGTGAAGGAACGATTATATGATTCCAAGTGGGAGTTGTGTGTGAATTGAGGGAAAACCTCCACCTCCGGTCTTTTGTTGTCCTTCCAGAGGATAGTGGTTGTGGATTTGGAAGGTGCTGGCTCTGGAAATTTGATGAGTTACCGCAGTGCATTATGGGATGGCGTGCAGCGCTGCCACTGTGCGTCCGCGGTGGAGGGAGTCAGTGCTTCTGGAAGTGGGCGAAATCAAGCGGGATGCTTGGTCCTGTATCGTGCAGAACGTCTTGAGTGTTCTTGCAGATATGGGGTACAGTGTGTCACGTGAAAAACACAAAATGGATTCATTAATATGCTTGAGTAAACATCCTCTTCGTAAATTCAAAAATGAGATAATCCATAAAGAAAGTATTCTTAATGCACATTTCCTCCATTTAAGTGGTGAACAATTGAAAAAGTGTGAGAAGTAACTCCTCAGGGAATCTCCTTAATCCAAAGAACATTGCATTCGCCCAATCTTTTACAATGCCGAATTGCATCTCTGGTCCTAGAATCTTTTTGGTCTTTCAACCTAATATGTTTCTTTATCCATGACTGCAGCAGTCGCGCACATCCTGGAACCCAAACCATTGGTTATTGGGCAGAGCTGATTGGATTGGAATGGTTTATTGTCACGCGTCCCGGGGTACAGTGACAAGCATTGTTCTGCGTACAGTTCAGACCGATTATTCTGTAGGTGAAAAGAAAATACATAGGGAAAACATAAAATGCACCATGTAAATAGATAGACACTGGCATCGGGTGAAGCATACAGGTGTAGTATTACTCAGTAGAGAAGCGTGCGAATAGATCAGACCAGTTCATAAGAGGTTCGTTTAGGAGTCTGATAACAGTGGGAATGAAACTGTTTTTGAATCTGTTCGTGCATGTTCTCAGACTTCTGTATCTCCTGCCAGATGGAAGAGGTTGGAAGAGTGAGTAGACCGGGTGGTAGGGGTCTTTGATTATGCTGCCCGCTTTCCCAAGGCAGCGGTAGGTATAGACAGAGTCAATGGACTGGAGGCGGGTTCATGTGATGGACTGGATATGTTCACGACTGTCTTTAGTTTCTTACGGACTTAGGTCGAGTAGTTGCTATACCAGGCTGTGCTGCTGCCAGATAGGATGCTTTCTATGGTGCATCTACTAACATCGGTAGGAGTGAGTGTGAACATGCCGAATGTTCTTAGTTTCCTGAGGAAGTATAGGCGCTGTAGTGCTTTCTTGGTCTTAGCGTCCACCAAGGGTGGACCAGGACATATGTTCTATATTTGCACACCTAATAATTTGAAGCTGTCAACCATCTCCACCACGGCTTCGTTGATGCAGAGAGGGGTGTATAAAATACTTTACTTCCTGAAGTCAATGACCGGCTCTTCAGTTTTGCTGACATTGAGGGTGAGATTATTGTCCTTCAACCACACCACTGGGTTCTCTACTCCGGCCAGTATTCTGACTCATCGCTGTTCGAGTTCCTACCCACTACACTTTTATGGTCAGCAATCTTGTATGGCACTGTTTACACAGACTCTTTTTACAGCAGGGTGCGGTTCTCATGAACACTGTTTACAGTATGCACTTTTTGCATATACTATTTATAGCAGTGTACGGTTTACATAAACACTGTTTACTGTAGTGCGCTGTTTGCATAGACTATGTTTACAATAATGTACGGTTCACATAAACACTGTTAATTGCAGGTCCGGTTCAGATCGACTCTGTTTACGGCAATGTCCGGTTTAAATATTGTTTACTGTAGGGCACTGTTTAAATTGACGATGTTTACTTTAGGCACTGTTTACATAGACTGTTTACAACAGTGTACTGTTTAAATTAACACTGTTTACTGTCAGGCATTGTTTGCAGCAGTATTCGGTTTACATTAACACTGTTTACAGAAGGGCACTGCTTACGTAGACTATTTGTACGGTTTACATAAACAATGTTTACTGCAGGGCACTGTTTGCATAGACTATTTACAGCAGTGTACGGTTTCCATAAAGACTGTTAGCAATCCGGCACTGTTTACATAGCCTGTTTACACTAGTGCACGGTTTACAATAAGACTGTTTACTGTACGGTACTGTATCCATAGCCTCCGTTTACAAAAATGTCCGGTTTAAGTACGCTGTTTACTGCAGGACACTGTTTAAATAGACTATGGTAACTGCAGGGCACATGTACAAAGATTGTTTGCAGTAGTGTACGGTTTACAGAAACATTGGTTACAGTAGCGCACTGTTACAATGACGGTTTAGTGTAGGGCACTGTTTACATAGTCACTGTTTACAGCAGTGTCCGATTTACAGAAACACTGTTTATTGTAGGGCATTGTTTAAATAGACAAGGTAAACAAGGCAAGGTCACAGTGATCATGGGGGACTTCAATATGCAGGTGGACTGGGTAAATAATGCTGCCAGTGGACCCAAGGAAAGGGCATTCATTGAATGTTTACAGGAGGGCTTTTTGGAACAGCTTGTTATGGAGCCCACGAGGGGATAGGCCATTCTGGACTTAGTGTTCTGTCATGAGACATGACTTGATTAAAGATCTTAAATTAAGGGAACACTGAGGAGGCAGTGATCATAATATGGTAGAATTCAATCTCCAATTTGATAGAAAGAAGGTAGAATCGGATGTAAATGTGTTACTGTTAAATAAATGTAACTACAGTGGCATGAGGGAGGGACTGACGAAAATCGACTGGGAGCAGAGCCTAGTGGGAAAGACAGTAGAACAGCAATGGCAGGAGTTCCTGGGATTAATTGAGGACACAGTATAGAGGTTCATCCGAAAGAAAAGAAAGGTTATCAGAGGAGGGATTAGGCAGCCATGGCTGACAAAGGAAGTTAGGGAATGCATCAAAGCAAAAGAGAAAGCCTATCATGTGGTAAAGATTAGTGGGAAGTCAGAAGATTGGGAAGGCTACAAAAACAAACAGAGGATAACAAAGAGAGAAATAAGGAAAGAGAGGATCAATTATGAAGGTAGGCTAGCCAGTAACATTAGGAATGATAGTAAAAGTTTCTTTAAATACATTAAAAACAAACGGGAGGCAAAAGTAGATATCGGGCCGCTCCAAAATTACGCTGGTAATCTAGTGATGGGAGACAAGGAAATTGCTGAGGAACTAAATATGTACTTTGCGTCAGCCATTACAGTGGAATACATGAGTAATATCCCAACAATTCAAGAGAGTCAGTGGGCAGAGTTGAATATGGTAACCATCACAAAGGAGAAAGTGCCAGAGAAACTAGAGGTCTAAAAATTGATAAATCTCCGGGCCCAGATGGGCTACATCCTAGAGTTCTAAAGGAAAATGATAGGCCAATTAGCCTAACCTCGGTTGTTGGCAAGAGTCTAGAATCCACTGTTAAGGATGATATTTCTAAATTCTTGGAAGCGTAGGGTCGGATTAGGTCAAGTCAGCATTGATTTAGTAAGGGGAGTTCGTGACTGCTAAACCTGTTAGAGTCCTTTGAAGAGATAACAAATCGGTTAGACCAAGGAGAGCCAATGGATGTTATCTATGTTGACTTCCAAAAGGCCTTTGATAAGGTGCCTCGCGGGAGACTGCTGAGTAAAATAAGGACCCACAGTATTCGAGGCAAGGTACTAACATGGATTGACGATTGGCTGTCAGGCAGAAGGCAGAAAGTTGGGATAAAAGGTTATTTTTCGGAATGGCAACCGGTGACGAATGGTGTCCCGCAGGGTTCAGTGTTGGGGCCACAGCTGTTCTCTTTATATATTAACGATCTAGATGACGGGACTGGGGGCATTCTGGCTAAGTTTTCCGATGATACAAAGATAGGTGGAGGGGCAGGTAGTATGGAGGAGGTGGGGAGGCTGCGGAAAGATTTAGACAGTTTAGGAGAGTGGTCCAAGAAATGGCTGATGAAATTCAACGTGGGCAAGTGCGAGGTCTTGCATTTGGAAAAAAGAATAGAGGCGTGGACTATTTCCTTAACGGTGACAAAATTCATTATGCTGAAGTGCAAAGGGACTCAGGAGTCCTAGTCCAGGATTCTCTAAAGGTAAACTTGCAGGTTAAGTCCGTAATTAAGAAAGCAAATGCAATGTTGTCATTCATCTCCATTGGCTTGGAATATAAAAGCAGGGATGTACTTCTGAAGTTTTATAAAGCATTAGTTAGGCCCCATTTAGAATACTGTGAGCAATTTTGGGCCCCACACCTCAGGAAGGACATACTGGCACTGGAGCGGGTCCAGCGGAGATTCACACGGATGATCCCAGGAATGGTAGGCCTAACATACGATGAACGTCTGAGGATCCAGGGATTATATTCATTGGAGTTTAGGAGGTTGAGGGGTGATCTACCAGAAACTGACAAGATAATGAATGGCTTAGATAGGGTGGATGTAGGGAAGTTGTTTCCATTAGCAGGGGAGACTAGGACCCGGGGGAACAGCCTTAGAATAAAAGGGAGTCACTTTAGTACAGAGATGAGAAATTTCTTCAGCCAGAGAGTGGTGGGTCTGTGGAATTCATTGCCACAGAGGGCGGTGGAGGCCTCTGAGTTGAGTGTCTTTAAGACAGAAGTTGATAAATTCTTGATTTCTCGAGGAATTAAGGGCTATGGAGAGAGAGCGGGTAAATGGAGTTGAAATCAGCCATGATTGAATGGTGGAGTGGACTCGATGGGCCGAATGGCCTTACTTCCGCTCCTATGTCTTATGGTCTTATGGTCTTAATAAGATTAGGGAGGGTGGTAAAAGAGGTGGGGGGTGGCATTGTTAATTAGAGATAGTATAACAGCTGCAGAAAGGCAGTTCAAGGAGTTTCGGGCAGCACGGTAGAATTGTGGATAGCACAATTGCTTCACAGCTCCAGTGTCCCAGGTTCGATTCCGGCTTGGGTTACTGTCTGTGCGGAGTCTGCACATCCTCCCCGTGTGTGCGTGGGTTTCCTCCGGGTGCTCCGGTTTCCTCCCACAGTCCAAAGATGTGCAGGTTAGGTGGATTGGCCATGATAAATTGCCCTTAGTGTCCAAAATTGCCCGTAGTGTTGGGTGGGGTTACTGGGTTATGGGGATAGGGTGGAGGTGTTGACCTTGGGTAGGGGGCTCTTTCCATGAGCCGGTGCAGACTCGATGGGGCGAATGATCTCCTCCTGCACTGTACATTCTATTAAAATTATATCTGCCTACTGGGGTAGTATGGTTTGAAGTCAGAAATAGGAAAGGAGCAGTCACCTTGTTAGGAGTTTTCTATACTGTGGAGGAACAGATTGGGAAACAGAGTTTGGAAAGGTGCAGAAGTCACAGGGTAGTAGTCATGGGTGATTTCAACTTCCTCAAACATTGAGTGGAAACTCTTTCGATCAAATAATTTGGATGGGGTGGTGTTAGTGCAGTGTGTCCAGGAAGATTTTCTAACACAGTATGTAGATTGTCCGACCAGAGGGGAGGCAATATTGGATTTGGTACTTGGTAATGAACCAGGGAAAGTGATAGATTTGTTCGTGGGAGGGCATTTTGGAGATAGTGACCACAATTCTGTGACTTTCACTTTAGTAATGGAGAGGGATAGGTGCGTGCAACAGGGCAAGGTTTACAATTAGGGGAAGGGTAAATACGATGTTGTCAGACAAGAATTGAAGTGCATCAGTTGGGAACATAGGCTGTCAGGGAAGGACACACGTGAAATGTGGAATGTGTTCAAGGAACTGGTACTACGTGTCCTTGATATATATGTCCCTGTCAGGCAGGGAGGAGATGGTCGAGTGAGGGAACCATGGTTGACAAGAGAGGTTTAATGTCTTGTTAAGAGGAAAAAGGAGACTTATGGAAGGCTGAGGAAACAAGGTTCAGACAGGACGCTGGAGGGATACAAGATAGCCAGGAGGTAAATGAAGAAAGGGATTAGGAGTGCTAACAGAGGGTATGAACAATCTTTGGCGGGTAGGATCAAGGAAAACCCCAAGGCCTTTTACACAGATGTGAGAAATATGAGAATGACTAGAGCGAGGGTAGGTCCGATCAAGGACAGTAGCGGGAGATTGTGTATTGAGTCTGAAGAGATAGGAGAGGTCTTGAACGAGTACTTTTCTTCTGTATTTACAAATGAGAGGGGCCATATTGTTGGAGAGGACAGTGTGAACCAGACTGGTAAGCTCGAGGAAATACTTGTTAGGATGGAAGATGTGTTGGGCATTTAGAAAAAGTTGAGGATAGACAAGTCCCCCGGGCCTGACGGGATATATCCAAGGATTCTATGTGAAGCAAGAGATGAAATTGCAATGCCGTTGGAAATGAACTTTTCGTCCTCACTGTCAACAGGGGTGGTACCAGGGGATTGGAGAGTGGCGAATGTCGTACCCCTGTTCAAAAAAGGGACTAGGGATAACCCTGGGAATTACAGGCCAGTTAGTCTTACTTCGGTGGTAGGCAAAGTAATGGAAAGGGTACTGAAGGATATGATTTCTGAGCATCTGGAAAGACACTGCTTGATTAGGGATAGTCAGCACGGATTTGTGAGGGGAAGGTCTTGCCTTACAAGTCTTATTGAATTCTTTGAGGAGGTGACCAAGCATGTGGATGAATGAAAAGCAGTGGATGTAGTGTACATGGATTTTAGTAAGGCATTTGATAAGGTTCCCCATGTTAGGCTTATGCAGAAAGTAAGGAGCGTAGGAAAGTGGGAAATTTGGCCAGTTGGATAATGAACTGGCTAACCAATAGAAGTCAGAGAGTGGTGGTGGACGGCAAATATTCAGACTGGATCCCAGTTACCAGTGGCATACCGCAGGAATCAGTTCTGGGTCCTCTGCTGTTTGTGATTTTCATTAACGGCTTGGATGAGGTAGTCGAAGGATGGGTTAGCGTTCATTAACAGAGGGATTGAATTTATGAGCCGCGAGGTGATGATGCAGCTGTACAAAACTTTGATCAGGCCACATTTGGATTACCGTGTACAGTTCTGGTCGCCTCATTTTAGGAAGGATGTGGAAGCTTTGGAAAAGGTGCATAGGAGATTTACCAGGATGTTGCCTAGAATGCAGAGTAGGTCTTACGAGGAAAGGTTGAGGGTGCTAGGCCTTTTCTCATTGGAACGGAGAAGGATCAGGGGCGACATGATAGAGGTTTATAAGATGATCAGGGGAATAGATAGAGGAGACAGTCAGAGACTTTTTCCCAGGGTGGAACGAACCATTACACGGGGACATAAATTTAAGGTGAATGGTGGAAGATATAGGGGGGATGTCAGAAGTAGGTTCTTTACCCAGAGAGTAGTGGGGGCATGGAATGCACTGCCCGTGGAAGTAGTTGTGTCGGAAACATTAGGGACCTTCAAGCAGCTATTGGATAAATACATGGATTACGGTAGAATGATATAGTGTAGATTAATTTGTTCTTACAGGCGGCAGGGTTGCATTGTGGCTAGCACAATTGTTTCGCAGCTCCAGGGTCCCGGGTTCGATTCCGGCTTGGGTCACTGTCTGTGCGGAGTCTGCACATCCTCCCCGTGTGTGCGTGGGTTTCCTCCGGGTGCTCCGGTTTCCTCCCACAGTCCAAAGATGTGCAGGTTAGGTGGATTGGCCATGATAAATTGCCCTTAGTGTCCAAAATTGCCAGAAGTGTTGGGTGTAGGTTTTGACGTTGTGTAGGGTGCTCTTTCCAAGAGCCGGTGCAGACTTGATGGGCCGAATGGCCTCCTTCTGCAATGTAAATTCTATGATAATCTATGATTAATCTCGGACAAACGTTCGGCACGACATCGCGCGCCGAAGGGCATGTTCTGTGCTGTATTTTTCTATGTTCTATGTTCTGTACAGAGAGAGAGAGTGAGAGAGATACAGAGATACAGAGAGAGATACATAGAGAGAGAGATACAGAGAAGGAGATACAGAGAGAGATATATAGAGAGAGAAATACAGAGATATACAGAGAGAGAAAGATACAGAGAGAGAGATACAGGGAGAGAGATACAGAGAGAGAGTTAGACACAGTCATAGAGATGCACACAGAGAGGAAGAGGGAGATGCAGAGAGAATGATACGGAGAGAGATACAGAAATGCAGAGAGAAGTACAGGGAGAGATACAGTGAGAGATACGGAGAGAGATACGAGAGAGTTACAGAGAGATATGCACAGAGATATGCACAGAGTGATGCTGAGAGAGGGGAATAGGGCGATATTCAGAGAGAGGTGTAGAGAGATATAGCGGGGGGGGGATACAGAGAGAGACGCAGGGAGAAAGAGTTAAATAAAGTCAGAGAGATACACACAGAGAGGTCGAGAAATGCAGATCAAATGATACGGAGAGACATACAGAGATACAGAGAGAGGTACAGAGTGAGAGATGCAGTCACAGAGATGCACACAGAGAGGTAGAGGGATGCAGAGCGAATGATACGGAGAGAGATACAGAGATACACAGAGGGGGAGAATGGTACGGACAGATACAGAGGGAGAGAGATACTGACTGAAAGATACAGAGATGCAGTCTTAGACATGCACACAGAGAGGTACAAAGAACAACAAAGAACAAAGAAATGTACAGCACAGGAACAGGCCCTTCGGCCCTCCAAGCCCGTGCCGACCATGCTGCCCGACTAAACTACAATCTTCTACACTTCCTGGGTCCGTATCCCTCTATTCCCATCCTATTCATGTATGTGTCAAGATGCCCCTTAAATGTAACTATCGTCCCTGGTTCCACCACCTCCTCCGATAGCGAGTTCCAGGCACCCACTGCCCTCTGCGTAAAAATGTGCCTCGTACATCTACTCTAAACCTTGCCCCTCGCACCTTAAACCTATGTCCCCTAGTAATTGACCCCTGTACCCCGGGGAAAAGCCTCTGACTATCCACTCTGTCTATGCCCCTCATAATTTTGTAGACCTCTATCAGGTCGCCCCTCAACCTCCTTCGTTCCAGTGAGAAAATGGTAGAGCGATGCAGAGAGAATGCTACTGAGAGAGATACAATGAGAAAGAGCTGCAGAGAGAGGTACAGGGAGAGATTGAGATTGAAATAGAGAGATATGGAGAGATAAGACCGAGACAATGGGAGATGCAGAGAGAGGGATAATCAGAGAGTTGTAGGGAGAGAGATTCCGAGAGAGATGCATAGAGAGAGATAAACAGAGAAATAGGCAGTGAGAGATAAATACAGCGGAGACAGAGAGATTCAGGAAGAAAGATACAGAGTGAGAAACAGAGGCAGACCGAGTCAGATACAGGGAGAGATACAGAGAGCGATACAGAGAGAGAGAAAGAGAGAGGGAGACAAAGTGAGAGATACAGACAGAGAGATACAGGCAGAGATATACAGAGAGAGATGCAGAGAGAGAGATACAGAGACAGAGATAGAGAGACCGATAGCTCCAGAGACAGAGAGATACAGCGACAGATGCAGAGAGAGATACAGAGAGAAATACAGGGATAGGTACAGAGAGAGACATACAGAGACAGAAATATACTGAGAGAGATACAGAGAGAGAAATACAGAGGGAGAAATACAGAGAGAGAGATACAGAGAGAGAGATATATAGAGGGATACAGATAGAAAAACCGAGATAGATACAGAGTGACAGAAAGAGAGATACAGAGACAGATACAGAGAGAGGCAGAAGGTACAGAGGGAGATAGAGAGAGAGGTGCAGAGAGAGAGATACAGAGAGATACAGAGAGAGAGGTACAGATACAGAGATAAAAACCGAGAGTGATACAGAGAGTGACAGAGAGATACCGCGACAGATACAACGGGAGATACAGAAACAGAAGATACAGAGAGAGATACGGAGATACAGAAACAGAAGATACAGAGAGAGATACGGAGATACAGAGAGAGAGATACAGATGAGAGATGCAGAGAGAGAGATACCGATACAGAGAGAAAACCCCCAGAGAGATACAGAGAGTGACAGAGAGGGAGATACAGAGATAGATACAGAGACAGAAGGTGCAGAGAGAGATACAGAGAGAGATACAGAGGGAGATACAAAGGGAGATACAGAGATAGATGCAGAGAGATAGGTACAGAGAGAGAGATACAGAGAATGGTGCAGAGATAGGTACAGAAACTCAGAGTGAGAGACAGAGAGAGAGACACAGAGAGATACAGATAGGGTGATACAGAGAAAGATAAAGATACAGAGAGATGCTTAGAGAGATACAGAGAGAGTGATACAGAACGAGATACGGAGAGAGATTCAGAGAGAGGTACAGGGAGTGGTACAGAGAGAGATACAGAAAGAGAGTGAAACAGGGAAAGACACAGAGACAGGGAGATACTTCGAGAGATACAGAGAGAGATATACAGAGATAGAGATACAGCGAGAGAGATACAGAGAGAGATACAGAGAAAGAGCGATACAGAGAAAGATACAGAGAGATGCTTAGATAGATGCAGAGAGACAGATACCGAGAGAGATACAGACAGAGATTCAGACAGAGAGATACAGAGACAGAGAGATACAGAGACAGAGATACAGAGACAGAGAGATACAGTGACTGATGCAGAGAGAGACACAGAGAGAGATACACGGAGAGGTACAGGGAAAGAAATACAGAGACAGAGAGATAATGAGAGAGATACAAAGAGAGAGATAGTGAGAGAAATAGAGAGAAAGAAACATAGTGAGAGATACAGAGAGAGAGATAAATATCCAGAGAGAAAAACCGAGAGAGATACAGAGAGAGACAGAGAGAGAGTTATAGAGACAGATACAGAGAGAGATACCGAGACAGAGAAGTACAGAGACTGATACAGAGACAGATACGGAGAGACAGAGCGAGGGAGAGAGGTACAGAGAGCGAGATACAGAAACAGCGAGATACTTAGAGATAGAGAGAGATACAGAGGGAGATACAGAGAGAGAGGTACTGAGAGAGAGGAACAGAGAGAGATACAGAGAGAGAGATACAGAGAGAGTGTAAGAGAGAGACAGAGACAGAGAGAGATACAGAGTGACATACAGAGACAGATACAGAGAGAGCGATACATTGAGTGAGATACAGAGACAGATAGAAATACAGAGAGAGAGATACAAATAGAGAGAGATACAGAGACTGAGAGATTCAGAGACAGATAGATACAGAGACAGAGAGATACAGAGGCAGATACAGAGAGAGATACAGGGAGAGGTACAGAGAAAGACATACAGAGACAGAGAGATACGGAGAGAGATACAGGGAGAGATAGAGAGAGAAATAAAGAGACAGATAAAGAGAGAGAGATACAGAGAGAGATATACAGGTACAGAGAGAAAAACCGAGAGAGATACAGAGAGTGACAGAGAGAGAGATACAGGGACAGATACAGAGAAAGATACAGAGACAGAAGGTACAGCGAGAGATACAGAGAGAGATACAGAGAGATGTACAGATACAGAGAAAAAAACGCAGAGAGCTACAGAGGGTGACAGAGAGAGAGATACAAAGATAGATACAGAGAGAGATACAGAGACAGAACGTATAGAGAGAGATACCGAGAGAGAAACAGAGAGAGAGATACAGATGGAGAGAGATACAGAGAGAGATACAGAGCGAGAGATACAGAAGGAGAGAAATGAAATGAAATGAAAATCACATCTTGTCACAAGTAGGCTTTAATGAAGTTACTGTGAAAAGCCCCTAGTCGCCACATTGCGGTGCCTGTTCGGGGAGACTGTTACGGGAATTGAACCGTGCTGCTGGCCTGCCTTGGTCTGCTTTCAAAGCCAGCGATTTAGCCCTGTGCTGGATTGTATTCCTGGAGCAGAGGAGACTGAGGGGTGACAGGAGTGAAATGTATAAAATTCTGTGGGGCATAGATTATTCATAGAATTTACAGTGTAGAAGGAGGCCATTCGGCCCATCGAGTCTGCACCGGCTCTTGCAAAGAGCACCCTACCCAAGGTCAACACCTCCACCTGATCGCTATAACCCAGTAACCCCACCCAACACTGAGGGCAATTTTGGAAATTAAGGGCAATTTATCATGGCCAATCCACCTAACCTGCACATCTTTGGACTGTGGGAGGAAACCGGAGCACCCGGAGGAAACCCACACACACACGGGTGGGCTGTGCAGATTCCGCACAGACAGTGACCCAAGCCGGAATCGAACCTGCGACCCTGGAGCTGTGAAGCAATTGTGCTATCCACAATGCTACCGTGCTGTCCATCGCAGAGGTAGACAGAAAGAAACTTTTCCCTTTGGTGGAGGAATCAATGACCAGGGGGCATGGATTGAAGGTAAGGAAGCAGGAGGTTCAGAGGGGATGTGAGGAACAACCTTTTCACCCAGAGAGTGATGGGAGTCTGGAACTCTCAGCATGAATAGGTGGTGGAGGCAGAGGCCTTTATAACATTTAAGAAGTATTTAGGTGTGCACTTGCGATTCCAGGCCATACAAGGCCATGGGCCAAGTGCTGGAGAATGGGATTAGAATAGTTAGGTGGTTGTTTTTGACCAGTGCAGACGTGATGGGCCGAACGGCCTTTTCTGTGCTGCAGACCTCCGTGACTCTATAAAGTGACTCTTCTTTGGGGCAGTTTCAAGGACTGTTTGAAATTGGTGAAATTCTGGGTGCAGTTCTGCCTGGTATGAGAGTGACTGTGAGAGATACAGAGACAGAAGGTACAGAGAGAGATACAGAGAGAGATACAGAGGGAGATACAAGGGAGAGGGATGCAGAGAGAGAGATAGAAATATAGACGTACAGAGAGAGAGGTACAGAGAGTGAGATACAGAGACTGGTGCAGATATAGGTACAGAGAGATACAGAGAGAGAGATAGAGAGAGAGACACAGGGAGAGGGAGACACACAGAGAGACAGAGAGAGAGACAGACAGACAGAGGCAGAGAGAGAGACAGAGAGAGAGACAGAGCGAGATACAGATAGAGTGATACAGAGAAAGATACAGAGATAGAGAGATGCTTGGAGAGATACAGAGAGAGAGATACAGTGAGAATGATACTACGGGAGAGATACAGTGAGAGAGATACAGAGCGAGAGAGTGGTACAGAGAGAGATACAGAGAGAGATACAGAGAGAGATACAGAGAGAGATACAGAGAAAGTTACAGAGAGAGCTACAGAGAGAGATACAGAGAGAGAGTGATACAGAGAATGATACAGATACAGAGAGATACTTAGAGAGATACAGAGAGAGACAGATACATAGAGAGAGATACAGTGGGGGAGATACAGAGAGAGAGATACAACGACTATTACAGAGAGATACAGAGAGAGGTACAGAGAGAGCTACAGAGAGAGATAAAGAGAGAGAGTGATACAGAGAAAGATACAGATACAGAGAGAGATAGAGAGAGAGATACAGAGAGAGATACAGAGAGAGATACAGAGACAGAGATACAGAGGCGGAGAGGTACGGAGACAGCAGGATACAGAGACAAAGAGATACAGAGACAGATGCAGAGAGAGATATAGAGAGAGATACACGGAGAGGTACAGAGAAAGAAATACAGAGACAGAGAGATACTGAGAGATACAGAGAGTGAGATACAGAGAGAGAAATTCAGAGAGTGAAAAACCTAGGCAGAGACAGAGAGAGACATACAGAGGCAGATACAGAGAGAGTTACCGAGACAGAGAGGTACAGAGACAGATACATAGACAGATACAAAGAGAGCTAGAGAGGGAGAGAGTTAAAGAGAGCGAGATACAGAGACAGAGAGATGCCCAGAGATATATAGATATACAGAGAGAGATGCAGGGAGAGATACGGAGAGAGAAACAGAGGGAGATACAATGGGAGATAAAGGTATAGAGATGCAGAGAGAGAGATACAGAGACAGATGCAGAGACAGGTACAGAGAGAGATACAGAGAGAGAGAGAGACAGAGAGGGACAGAGAGAGAGAGAGACAGAGAGCGAGAGACAGAGAGAACCAGACAGAGAGAGACTGAGAGATTGACAGAGGGAGAGAGACAGATAGAGAGAGACAGAAAGTGCGACAGAGAGAGATACAGAGAGAAGTACAGAGAGAGACAGAGAGAGGTACAGAGAGAGACAGCGAGAGAGACACAGGGACAGATACACACAGACAGAGAGATACAGAGAGACACGGAGACAGACACAGGGACAGATACACACAGACAGAGAGATACAGAGACAGATACACACAGACAGAGAGATACAGAGACAGACACAGGAACAGATACACACAGACAGAGAGATACAGAAATGCATTCATTGCTTCTGCTGCTCACGGATGAAACCATTTCCTCCCTGCCAATCTGTCCCCGCGCATTCTGTTCTGGCCTCTAGAAATGTCCTGGTGACTAACATTATACTGACTGCTCTGTCACTCCAGGGTGTATCCCTCTCGCCCCTTTTATAAGCTGGATGGGACATTGAAAACCCCCAGTCCCCAGGAACCACTCAGATATCAATGAGGATTGATTATCAGGGTCAGTGTGTCCACTATTTCCACACTCCATCCCTCAGTCACTATCACACAGCCGATCCAGACCCGACTAATTTTCTATTTCATTGTGTTATAAAAGTGTTGGACTGAAAGGGGTTAACTGAGCCTGTTTGTTTAGTAACTGTGATTAATGTCAGTCTCTATGGATTCTAACCGTGTCACTGGAGGGTTTGTCTCTGCTATTAATAAGCGATTCCTTTCATTGTGTTGTCCCAAACTGTCAGCGGGACCGTCAACTCCAACACTGCCAGAGATCAGCGTCCCAGAGAGACCGAGAGGAGGGAGCAGAATCTGGGAACTATCCACAGGAACGTTACAGCAATGGATCAGAATCTGGGAACTATCCACAGGAACGTTACAGCAATGGAGCAGAATCTGGGAACTATCCACAGGAACGTTACAGCAATGGAGCAGAATCTGGGAACTATCTACAGGAACGTTGCAGCAATGGATCAAAATCTGAGAACAATCGATCTGCATGTTACAACAATAGACAGGAGTTTATCCCTGGGTATTTTCTATCTGAATTGGCCGTCTTTACCACAGCGGATCCGTGGCGCACTGATGATAATTCAGGCGGGTTATTATCCACTCCTGGCTGTTGTCGGTGTCCCTGGTAAGTTCCGCGGTCCGGTTATTTATTGTATAAACCACTTTAAGTGTAATATTGCTCTCGTCACTTACATCTTGGAAAGATTGAATCCACGTTCTTCACTTCATAAGTTTGTAAGTTCAGACGGTCCAGGAGCAGAATGTGGCTATTTGGTCCCTCGCGTCTGCTCTGTCATTCGATCTTGGCTGATCTCATCCTCGGCTTAACGTCACCGTCCTGCCCATTATCTAATATTCTCAACCCATTCCCAATTCAAAATCTATATAACTGCTCCTTAAATTTACTCACTGTCCCAGCATGCACCGCACTCTGGATAGCGAATTCCACAGGTTCACATCCCATTGGGAGAAATAGATCCTCCTCAGCTCTGCTTTACATTTGCTGCCTGTTATCCTGAGATTATAAACTCTCGTTCCAGAATGCCCCACAAGAGGAAGCATCCGCTCCACTTACACTTTATCCATACTTGTTAACGTCTTGCAAACCCAAATTTAATCACCATTCATCCTTCTCCACTCAAGAGAGTATAGGAGCAGAGTGTCAGGCAAATCTGATATAACAAGGTGCTGGTTACAGAACGGTGTCGCCTCTTTCAGCACGGCCTGGAGCCTGACACCAGGCTGTGGATGGTCCTGTCAAATCTGATATAACAAGGAGCTGGTTACAGAACGGTGTCGCCTCCTTCAGCACGGCCTGGAGCCTAACACCAGGCTGTGGATGGTCCTGTCAAATCTGATATAACAAGGAGCTGGTTACAGAACGGTGTCACCTCCTTCAGCACGGCCTGGAGCCTGACACCAGGCTGTGGATGGTCCTGCCAAATCTGATATAACAAGGAGCTGGTTACAGAACGGTGTCACCTCCTTCAGCACGGCCTGGAACCTGACACCAGGCTGTGGATGGTCCTGTCAAATCTGATATAACAAGGAGCTGGTTACAGAACGGTGTCACCTCCTTCAGCACGGCCTGGAGCCTGACACCAGGCTCTGGAAGGTCCTGTCAAATCTGATATAACAAGGAGCTGGTTACAGAACGGTGTCGCCTCCTTCAGCACGGCCTGGAGCCTGACACCAGGCTGTGGCTGGTCCTGTCAAATCTGATATAACAAGGAGCTGGTTACAGAACGGTGTCGCCTCCTTCAGCACGGCCTGGAGCCTGACACCAGGATGTGGATGGTCCTGTCAAATCTGATATAACAAGGAGCTGGTTACAGAACGGTGTCGCCTCCTTCAGCACGGCCTGGAGCCTGACACCAGGATGTGGATGGTCCTGTCAAATCTGATATAACAAGGTGCTGGTTACAGAACAGTGTCGCCTCCTTCAGCACGGCCTGGAGCCTGACACCAGGCTGTGGATGGTCCTGTCAAATCTGATATAACAAGGTGCTGGTTACAGAACGGTGTCGCCTCCTTCAGCACGGCCTGGAGCCTGACACCAGGCTGTGGATGGTCCTGTCAAATCTGATACAACAAGGTGCTGGTTACAGAACGGTGTCACCTCCTTCAGCACGGCCTGGAGCCTGACACCAGGCTGTGGATGGTCCGGTCAAATCTGATATAACAAGGAGCTGGTTACAGAACGGTGTCGCCTCCTTCAGCACGGCCTGGAGCCTGACACCAGTCTGTGGATGGTCCTGTCAAATCTGATATAACAAGGAGCTGGTTACAGAACGGTGTCGCCTCCTTCAGCACGGCCTGGAGCCTGACACCAGTCTGTGGATGGTCCTGTCAAATCTGATATAACAAGGAGCTGGTTACAGAACTGTGTCGCCTCCTTCAGCACGGCCTGGAGCCTGACACCAGGCTGTGGATGGTCCTGTCTAATCTGATATAACAAGGAGCTGTTTACAGAACGGTGTCGCCTCTTTCAGCACGGCCTGGAGCCTGACACCAGGCTGTGGATGGTCCTGTCTAATCTGATATAACAAGGAGCTGGTTACAGAACGGTGTCACCTCCTTCAGCATGGCCTGGAGCCTGACACCAGGCTGTGGATGGTCCTGTCAAATCTGATACAACAAGGTGCTGGTTACAGAACGGTGTCACCTCCTTCAGCATGGCCTGGAGCCTGACACCAGGCTGTGGATGGTCCTGTCAAATCTGATATAACAAGGTGCTGGTTACAGAACGGTGTCGCCTCCTTCAGCACGGCCTGAAGCCTGACACCAGGCTGTGGATGGTCCTGTCAAATCGGATATAACAAGGAGCTGGTTACAGAACGGTGTCACCTCCTTCAGCACGGCCTGGAGCCTGACACCAGGCTGTGGATGGGCCTGTCAAATCTGATAAAACAAGGAGCTGGTTACAGAACGGTGTCGCCTATTTCAGCACGGCCTGGAGCCAGACACCAGGCTGTGGATGGTCCTTTCAAATCTGATATTACAAAGATCTGGTTACAGAACGGTGTCGCCTCCTTCAGCACGGCCTGGAGCCTGACACCAGGCTGTGGATAGTCCTGTCAAATCTGATACAGCAAGGAGCTGGTTACAGAACGGTGTCGCCTCCTTCAGCTGTGAAAGTGTACAAACTCAGCAATAGCATGATGGGAAAAATAGCCAACTTATGTAACCAAGTGTAAGACAGCTGTGTCAGCTAAGTGCCAATATCAGAAGAGGGAAAATAGTGCCTGACCTTAGTAAAACCTGATAACAAAGCCACGATCTAGGAATATCCTAATAACACAACCTACTCATGACCTAGGTCCATCTGCGTCAAGGCACCATGAGGGCAGAGGTAAAAACAAAATAGGACCACGTCGTAAATCCTCTAAAGACAAAATACTGCAAATAAGCCGAGTCAGGGTCTTTCCATGACAACATGTTTGATCAGAAGTTATGACTATTGACATTTTTGAACAAGGTCTGTTTTTTGTAAAATAATACAGGTTTTGTATAAATATTGAACGTTTTCTCCATGTCTTTGCGAGCATGAGAAAGAATGAGCAGGTTTACCTGAACAGCTCTCTCTCTCTCTAACCTGTAGCCTTCTGCATGCAGACTTTGGTCAATAAAGACACAGTTATTTACTTCGAAACAGAGTTGTAAAGTTGTTTTCCTCACAGTCTTGAAGTCGGAACATTTTTAAAAGACGACACGGCACGGCCTGGAACCTGACACCAGGCTGTGGATGGCCCTGTCAAATCTGATATAACAAGGTGCTGGTTACAGAACGGTGTCGCCTCCTTCAGCACGGCCTGGAGCCTGACACCAGGCTGTGGATGGTCCTGTCAAATCTGATATAACAAGGTGCTGGTTACAGAACGGTGTCGCCTCCTTCAGCACGGCCTGGAGCCTGACACCAGGCTGTGGATGGTCCTGTCAAATCTGATATAACAAGGTGCTGGTTACAGAACGGTGTCGCCTCCTTCAGCACGGCCTGGAGCCTGACACCAGGCTGTGGATGGTCCTGTCAAATCTGATATAACAAGGAGCTGTTTACAGAACGGTGTCACCTCCTTCAGCACGGTCTGGAGCCTGACACCAGGCTGTGGATGGTCCTGTCAAATCTGATATAACAAGGTGCTGGTTACAGAACAGTGTCGCCTCCTTCAGCACGGCCTGGAGCCTGACACCAGGCTGTGGATGGTCCTGTCAAATCTGAATTAACAAGGTGCTGGTTACAGAACGGTGTCGCCTCCTTCAGCACGGCCTGGAGCCTGACACCAGGCTGTGGATGGTCCTGTCAAATCTGATACAACAAGGTGCTGGTTACAGAACGGTGTCACCTCCTTCAGCACGGCCTAGTGCCTGACACCAAGCTGTGGATGGTCCTGTCAAATCTGATATAACAAGGAGCTGGTTACAGAACGGTGTCACCTCCTTCAGCACGGTCTGGAGCCTGACACCAGGCTGTGGATGGTCCTGTCAAATCTGATATAACAAGGTGCTGGTTACAGAACAGTGTCGCCTCCTTCAGCACGGCCTGGAGCCTGACACCAGGCTGTGGATGGTCCTGTCAAATCTGAATTAACAAGGTGCTGGTTACAGAACGGTGTCGCCTCCTTCAGCACGGCTTGGAGCCTGACACCAGGCTGTGGATGGTCCTGTCAAATCTGATATAACAAGGAGCTGGTTACAGAACGGTGTCACCTCCTTCAGCACGGCCTGGAGCCTGACAACAGGCTCTGGATGGTCCTGTCAAATCTGATATAACAAGGTGCTGGTTACAGAACGGTGTCACCTCCTTCAGCACGGCCTGGAGCCTGACACCAGTCTGTGGATGGTCCTGTCAAATCTGATATAACAAGGAGCTGGTTACAGAACGGTGTCGCCTCCTTCAGCACGGTCTGGAGCCTGACACCAGGCTGTGGTGGGCCTGTCAAATCTGATATAACAAGGAGCTGGTTACAGAACGGTGTCGCCTCCTTCAGCACGGCCTGAAGCCTGACACCAGGCTGTGGATGGTCCTGTCGAATCTGATATAACAAGGAGCTGGTTACAGAACGGTGTCGCCTCCTTCAGCACGGCCTGGAGCCTGACACCAGGCTGTGGATGGTCCTGTCAAATCTGATACAACAAGGAGCTGGCTACAGAACGGTGTCTCCTCCTTCAGCTGTGAAAGTGTACAAACTCAGCAATAGCATGATGGGAAAAATAGCCAACTTATGTAACCAAGTTTCAGACAGCTGTGTCAGCTAAGTGCCAATATCAGAAGAGGGAAAATAGTGCCTGACCTTAGTAAAACCTGATAACAAAGCCACGATCTAGGAATGTCCTAATAACACAACCTACTCATGACCTAGGTCCATCTGCGTCAAGGCACCATGAGGGCAGAGGTAAAAACAAAATAGGACCACGTCTTTAACCCTCTAAAGACAATATACTGCAAATAAGCCGAGTCAGGGTCTTTCCATGACAACATGTTTGATCAGAAGTTATGACTATTGACATTTTTGAACAAGGTCTGTTTTTGTAAAATGATACAGGTTTTGTATAAATATTGAACGTTTTCTCCATGACTTTGCGAGCATGAGAAAGAATGAGCAGGTTTACCTGAACAGCTCTCTCTCTCTCTAACCTGTAGCCTTCTGCATGCAGACTTTGGTCAATAAAGACACAGTTATTTACTTCGAAACAGAGTTGTAAAGTTGTTTTCCTCACAGTCTTGAAGTCGGAACATTTTTAAAAGACGACACGGCACGGCCTGGAACCTGACACCAGGCTGTGGATGGGCCCTGTCAAATCTGATATAACAAGGAGCTGGTTACAGAACGGTGTCGCCTCCTTCAGCACGGCCTGGAGCCTGACACCAGGCTGTGGATGGTCCTGTCAAATCTGATATAACAAGGAGCTGGTTACAGAACGGTGTCGCCTCCTTCAGCAATGCCTGGAACCTGGCACCAGGCTGTGGTTGGCCCTGTCAAATCTGATATAACAAGGAGCTGGTTACAGAACGGTGTCGCCTCCTTCAGCACGGCCTGGAACCTGACACCAGGCTGTGGATGGCCCTGTCAAATCTGATATAACAAGGTGCTGGTTACAGAACGGTGTCGCCTCCTTCAGCACGGCCTGGAGCCTGACACCAGGCTGTGGATGGTCCTGTCAAATCTGATACAACACGGAGCTGGTTACAGAACGGTGTCGCCTCCTTCAGCACGGCCTGGAGCCGGACACATGGCTGTGGATGGTCCTGTCAAATCTGATATAAGAAGGAGCTGGTTACAGAACGGTGTCCCCTCCTTCAGCACGGCCTGGAGCCTGACACCAGGGTGTGGATGGTCCTGTCAAATCTGATATAACAAGGAGCTGGTTACAGAACGGTGTCACCTCCTTCAGCACGGCCTGGAACCTGACACCAGGCTGTGGATGGCCCTGTCAAATCTGATATAACAAGGAGCTGGTTACAGAACAGTGTCGCCTCCTTCAGCACGGCCTGGAGCCTGACACCAGGCTGTGGATGGTCCTGTCAAATCTGATATAACAAGGAGCTGGTTACAGAACGGTGTCGGCTCCTTCAGCACGGCCTGGAGCCTGACACCAGGCTGTGGATGGTCCTGTCAAATCTGATACAACAAGGTGCTGGTTACAGAACGGTGTCGCCTCCTTCAGCACGGCCTGGAGCCTGACACCAGGCTGTGGATGGTCCTGTCAAATCTGATATAACAAGGTGCTGGTTACAGAACGGTGTCGCCTCCTTCAGCACGGCCTGGAGCCTGACACCAGGCTGTGGATGGTCCTGTCAAATCTGATATAACAAGGTGCTGGTTACAGAACGGTGTCACCTCCTTCAGCACGGCCTGGAGCCTGACACCAGGCTGTGGATGGTCCTGTCAAATCTGAATTAACAAGGAGCTGGTTACAGAACGGTGTCGCCTCCTTCAGCACGGCCTGGAGCCTGACACCAGGCTGTGGATGGTCCTGTCAAATCTGATATAACACGGAGCTGGTTACAGGACGGTGTCGCCTCCTTCAGCACGGCCTGGAGCCTGACACCAGGCTGTGGATGGTCCTGTCAAATCTGATATAACAAGGTTCTGGTTACAGAAAGGTGTCGCCTCCTTCAGCACGGCCTGGAGCCTGACACCAGGCTGTGGATGGTCCTGTCAAATCTGATATAACAAGGAGCTGGTTACAGAACGGTGTCGCCTCCTTCAGCACGGCCTGGAGCCTGACACCAGGCTGTGGATGGTCCTGTCAAATCTGATACAACAAGGTGCTGGTTACAGAACGGTGTCACCTCCTTCAGCACCGCCTGGAACCTGACACCAGGCTGTGGATGGTCCTGTCAAATCTGATATAACAAGGAGATGTTTACAGAATGGTGTCGCCTCCTTCAGCACGGCCTGGAGCCTGACACCAGGCTGTGGATGGTCCTGTCAAATCTGATACAACAAGGTGCTGGTTACAGAACGGTGTCACCTCCTTCAGCATGGCCTGGAGCCTGACACCAGGCTGTGGATGGTCCTGTCAAATCTGATATAACAAGGAGCTGGTTACAGAACGGTGTCGCCTCCTTCAGCACGGCCTGGAGCCTGACACCAGGCTGTGGATGGTCCTGTCAAATCGGATATAACAAGGAGCTGGTTACAGAACGGTGTCACCTCCTTCAGCACGGCCTGGAGCCTGACACCAGGCTGTGGATGGTCCTGTCAAATCTGATATAACAAGGAGCTGGTTACAGAACTGTGTCACCTCCTTCAGCAAGGCCTGGAGCCTAACACCAGGCTGTGGATGGTCCTCTCAAATCTGATATAACAAGGAGCTGGTTACAGAACGGTGTCGCCTCCTTCAGCACGGCCTGGAGCCTGACACCAGGCTGTGGATGGTCCTGTCAAATCTGAAATAACAAGGAGCTGGTTACAGAACGGTGTCGCCTCCTTCAGCACGGCCTGGAGCCTGACACCAGGCTGTGGATGGTCCTGTCAGATCTGATATAACAAGGAACTGGTTACAGAACGGTGTCGCCTCCTTCAGCACGGCCTGGAGCCTGACACCAGGTTGTGGATGGTTTCGACAAATCTGATATAACAAGGTGCTGGTTACAGAACGGTGTCGCCTCCTTCAGCACGGCCTGGAGCCTGACACCAGGCTGTGGATGGTACTGTCAAATCTGGTATAACAAGGAGCTGGTTACAGAACGATGTCACCTCCTTCAGCACGGCCTGGAGCCTGACACCAGGCTGTGGATGGTCCTGTCAAATCTGATATAACAAGGAGCTGGTTACAGAACGGAATTACCTCCTTCAGCATGGTCTGGAGCCTGACACCAGGATGTGGATGGTCCTGTCAAATCTGATACAACAAGGAGCTGGTTACAGAACGGTGTCGCCTCCTTCAGCACGGCCTGGAGCCTGACACCAGGCTGTGGATGGTCCTGTCAAATCTGATATAACACGGAGCTG
Organism: Scyliorhinus torazame; assembly: GCF_047496885.1. Taxonomy (NCBI): domain Eukaryota; kingdom Metazoa; phylum Chordata; class Chondrichthyes; order Carcharhiniformes; family Scyliorhinidae; genus Scyliorhinus; species Scyliorhinus torazame. The sequence continues at coordinate 693,535 of NW_027307805.1, read as the reverse complement.
GTTACAGAACGGTGTCGCCTCCTTCAGCACGGCCTGGAGCCTGACACCAGGCTGTGGATGGTCCTGTCAAATCTGATACAACAAGGAGCTGGCTACAGAACGGTGTCTCCTCCTTCAGCTGTGAAAGTGTACAAACTCAGCAATAGCATGATGGGAAAAATAGCCAACCTATGTAAGCAAGTGTAAGACAGCTGTGTCAGCAAAGTGCCAAGATCAGAAGATGGAAAATAGTGCCTGACCTTAGTAAAACCTGAAAGCAAAGCCACGATCTAGGAATGTCCTAATAACACAACCTACTCATGACCTAGGTCCATCTGCGTCAAGGCACCATGAGGGCAGAGGTAAAAACAAAATAGGACCACGTCGTAAATCCTCTAAAGACAAAATACTGCAAATAAGCCGAGTCAGGGTCTTTCCATGACAATATGTTTGATCAGAAGTTATGACTATTGACATTTTTGAACAAGGTCTGTTTTTTGTAAAATAATACAGGTTTTGGATAAATATTGAACGTTTTCTCCATGTCTTTGCGAGCATGAGAAAGAATGAGCAGGTTTACCTGAACAGCTCTCTCTCTCTCTAAACTGTAGCCATCTGCATGCAGACTTTGGTCAATAAAGACAAAGTTATTTATTTCGAAACAGAGTTGTAAATTTGTTTTCCTCACAGTCTTGAAGTAGGAAATTTTTTAAAAGACGACACGGCACGGCCTGGAGCCTGACACCAGGCTGTGGATGGTCCTGTCAAATCTGATATAACAAGGTGCTGGTTACAGAACGGTGTCACCTCCTTCAGCACGGCCTGGAGCCTGACACCAGGCTGTGGATGGTCCTGTCAAATCTGATATAACAAGGAGCTGGTTACAGAATGGTGTCGCCTCCTTCAGCACGGCCTGGAGCCTGACACCAGGCTGTGGATGGTCCTGTCAAATCTGATACAACAAGGTGCTGGTTACAGAACGGTGTCACCTCCTTCAGCACGGCCTGGAGCCTGACACCAGGCTGTGGATGGTCCTGTCAAATCTGATATAACAAGGAGCTGGTTACAGAACGGTGTCGCCTCCTTCAGCACGGCCTGGAGCCTGACACCAGGCTGTGGATGGTCCTGTCAAATCTGATACAACAAGGTGCTGGTTACAGAACGGTGTCACCTCCTTCAGCACGGCCTGGAGCCTGACACCAGGCTGTGGATGATCCTGTCAAATCTGATACAACAAGGAGCTGGTTACAGAACGGTGTCGCCTCCTTCAGCACGGCCTGGAGCCTGACACCAGGCTGTGGATGATCCTGTCAAATCTGATACAACAAGGAGCTGGTTACAGAACGGTGTCGCCTCCTTCAGCACGGCCTGGAGCCTCACACCAGGCTGTGGATGGTCCTGTCAAATCTGATATAACAAGGTGCTGGTTACAGAACGGTGTCGCCTCCTTCAGCACGGTCTGGAGCCTGACACCAGGCTGTGGATGGTCCTGTCAAATCTGAAATAACAAGGAGCTGGTTACAGAACGGTGTCGCCTCCTTCAGCATGGCCTGGAACCTGACACCAGGCTGTGGATGGGCCTGTCAAATCTGATACAACAAGGAGCTGGTTACAGAACGGTGTCACCTCCTTCAGCACGGCCTGGAGCCTGACACCAGGCTGTGTATGGTCCTGTCAAATCTGATATAACAAGATGCTGGTTACAGAACGGTGTCGCCTCCTTCAGCACGGCCTGGAATCTGACACCAGGCTGTGGATGGTCCTGTCAAATCTGATACAACAAGGTGCTGTTTACAGAACGGTGTCGTTTCCTTCAGCATGGCCTGGAGCCTGACACCAGGCTGTGGATGGTCCTGTCAAATCTGATATAACAAGGAGCTGGTTACAGAACGGTGTCAACTCCTTCAGCACGGCCTGGAGGCTGACACCAGGCTGTGGATGGTCCTGTCAAATCTGATATAACAAGGTGCTGGTTACAAAACGGTGTCGCCTCCTTCAGCACGGCCTGGAGCCTGACACCAGGCTGTGGATGTGTAAGAATCTTTAATTTATGGGATCTTAACCTGTCGAACCACGCCAAGTTTGGGGGAAGCTTAGTTGATGAATCAAGTCCTGGCGCAATACGACAAGTTATAAGATTTGTACTATTTATAGACTTTGTTAAGTTGTTCGATTCCTTGTATTATTCGACTGTGTATAGTTGAAGGAATTTATATCATCTCTGCTATTCGGTTATCAGTAGCACTTTGCGAATACTGGAACTCAGCAGAAATTTGCAGTTTAAACTCCTCAGGTGCCAAAAAGAATTGTTTTATTTGTAGTCGCTTGATTACAATTTGAAAGTCATTTAAAAGGCAATTTGTAGACAATTCGAAGCTTTCAGAGAATTACAGACATTATCTTTCTTTGCTTAGACAGACAGCTCGAAAGTAACTTTTAAAAGGTCAAAGTCTGGCAATGAAACATGAAGAGAGAGAGAAAGCTAATCTTCAGCTAAACTCAAACTCAAAGTCAAAAGTGGACTAACATCACTGACACAGACTGGTAGACTGACATAACCCCCAAAGACATAAAACTAAAATGGAGACTAGAATCAAAGGCAAAAAACACTAAACTAACATAAAGACAACACAGCACAACACCCCCCCCCCCAAAGACAATACACCACAGACAACACACTAAAAACTAAACCTAAAAAGACAATATTCACAAAGATAACAAAACCCAAAATGGTGGGGAGAAACTTTTCAGTTATACACTTTCATATCTGTCTTAAGTCATCTAATTACACCCCAATATAATCCTAATTGGTTTGGGTTAGACTCGAACACATTTGATTTGATGGCAAGCCGTCCATCTTCAATGTGCAACATCAGCTTTTCTGACCCAGCTGTTATCTGCATTGTGAACAATGTTGCTGTGTATTCAGTCCCTGTCCTTGACAATTAGCACAAGCAGTGTCAAATTATCTTGCTGTTTTAATGTCATACTGTCTTTGAAAATATGCATTTGCCAGAACAACGGACTTCAGTAAAAGTGAATTATGCTGTATAAATGGGTATTAAAAACTGGGGCTCAACATTTATGCTGAAACAGCTATCTTTTACCTATACTAGTTGTATTTGAAATACTTGGCTTCCACAGGTCACAGAAACAGCTTTTTAATTGGGAGCTCCCAAGGCCACACTGCCTGTCCCCTGCTCACAGGGAATATTGAGCAGTAAATGCTCAAATATATACAGGCACAGAGGTCTCTGAAACAGCTTTTTAATTAGGGGCACCCGAGGCCACACTGCCTGTCCCCTGCTCCCAGCGATTATTGAGCAGTAAATGGTCAAATAGATACAGGCACAGAGGTCACAGAAACAGCTTTTTAATTGGGAGCTCCCAAGGCCACACTGCCTGTCCCCTGCTCACAGGGAATATTGAGCAGTAAATGCTCAAATATATACAGGCACAGAGGTCTCTGAAACAGCTTTTAATTGGGGCTCCCGAGGCCACACTGCCTGTCCCATGATCCGAGGGAACATTGAGCATTAAATGGTTAACTATATACAGCATAGAGGTCTCTGAAACAGCTTTTTAATTGGCGGCTACCAAGGCCAAACTGCCTGTCCCCTGCTCCCAGGGATTATTGAGAAGTAAATGGTTAACTACATACAGGCACAGAGGTCTCTGAAACAGCTTTTTAATTGGGGGCTCCCGGACCACACTGCCTGTCCCCTGCTCCCAGGGATTATTGAGCAGTATATGGTTATCCATATACAGCACAGAGCTCTCCGAAACAGCTTTTTAATTGGGAGCTCCCGGACCTCACTGCCTGTCCCCGGCTCCCTGGGATTATTGAGCAGTAAATGGTCAAATATATACAGGCACAGAGGTCACTGAAACAGCGTTTTCATTGGGGGCTCCCGGACCGCACTGCCTGCCCCTGCTCCCAGCGATTATTGAACAGTAAATGGTCAAATATATACAGGCACAGAGATCACTGAAACAGCTTTTTAATTGGGAGCTCCCGAGGCCACACCGCCTGTCCCCTGCTCCCCGGGATTACTGAGCTGTAAATGGTTAACTATATTAAGGCACAGAGGTCACTGAAACATCTTTTTAATTGGGAGCTCCCAAGGCCACACTGCCTGTCCCCTGCTCCCAGGGATTATTGAGCAGTAAATGGTTAACTGATACAGGCACAGAGGTCTCTGAAACAGCTTTTTAATTGGGGGCTCCCGAGGCCACACTGCCTGTCCCCTGCTCCCAGGAATTATTGAGCAGTAAATGGTTAACTATATACAGGCACAGAGGTCTGTGAAAAAGCGTTTTAATTGGGGGCTCCCGAGGCCAAACTGCCTGTCCCCTGCTCCCAGGGATTATTGAGCAGTAAATGGTTAACTATATACAGGCACAGAGTTCTCTGAAACATCTTTTTAATTGGGTGCTCCCGATGCCACACTGCCTCTCACCTGCTCCCAGGGATTATTGAGCAGTAAATGGTTAACTATCTACAGGCACAGAGGTCTCTGACACAGCTTTTTAATTGGGTGCTCCCGAGGCCACACTGCCTGTCCCCTGCTCCAAGGGATTATTGAGCAGTAAATAGTTAACCATATACAGGACAGAGGTCTCTGACATATCTTTTTAATAGGGGGATCCCGGACCGCACTGCCTGTCCCCTGCTCCCAGCGATTATTGAGCAGTAAATGGTCAAATAAACACAGGCACAGAGGTCTTTGAAACAGATTTTTAATTGCTATCTCCCGAGGCCGCACTGCCTGTCCCCTGGTTTTAGGTATTATTGAGCAGTAAATGGTTTACTATATACAGCACAGAGGTCTCTGAAACAGCTTTTTAATTGGGGGCTCCCGGACCACACCGCCTGTCCCCTGCACCCAGGGATTATTGAGCAATAAATGGTGAATTATATACAGCACAGAGGTCACTAAAACAGCTTTTTAATTGGGAGCTCACATGCCACACTTCCTGTCCCCTGCTCCCAGGGATTATTGAGCAATAAATGGTGAACTATATACAGCACAGAGGTCTCTGAAACAGCATCTGAATTGGGGTCTCCCGGACCACACTGCCTGTTCCCTGCTCCCTGGGATTATTGAGCAGGAATATGGTTAACTATATACAGCACAGAGCTCTCTGAAACAGCTTTTTAATTGGGGGCTTCCGGACCGCACTGCCTGTCCCCTGCGCCCAGCGATTATTGAGCAGTATATGGTTATCCATATACAGCACAGAGCTCTCTGAAACAGCTTTTTAATTGGGAGCTCCCGGACCTCACTGCCTGTCCCCGGCTCCCTGGGATTATTGAGCAGTAAATGGTCAAATATATACAGGCACAGATGTCACTGAAACAGCTTTTTCATTGGGGCCTCCCGGACCGCACTGCCTGCCCCTGCTCCCAGGGATTATTGAGCAGAAAATGGTTAACGAGAACAGCATAGAGGTCTCTGAAACAGCTTTTAATTGGGGCTCCCGAGGCCACACTGCCTGTCCCATGCTCCGAGGGAACATTGAGCAGTAAATGGTTAACTATATACAGCACAGATGTCTCTGAAACAGCTTTTTAATTGGGGGCTACCAAGGCCATACTGCCTGTCCCCTGCTCCCAGGGATTATTGAGAAGTAAATGGTTAACTCTAGACAGGCACAGGGGTCTCTGAAACAGCTTTTTAATTGGGAGGTCCCAGACCACACTGCCTGTCCCCTGCTCCCACGGATTATTGAGCAGTAAATGGTTAACTGTATAGAGGCACAGAGGTCTCTGAAACAGCTTTTTAATTGGTATCTCCCGAGGCCACACTTACTGTCCCCTGATCCTAGGGATTATTGAGAGGAAGTAAATGGTTAACTACATACAGCACAGAGGCCTCTGAAACAGCTTCTGAATTAGCGGCTCCCGGACCACACTGCCTGTTCCTTGCTACCAGGGATTATTGAGCAGTAAATAGTTAACTATATACAGCACAGAGCTCTCTGAAACAGCTTTTTAATTGGGAGCTCCCGGACCTCACTGCCTGTCCCCGGCTCCCTGGGATTATTGAGCAGCAAATGGTCAAATATATACAGGCACAGAGGTCACTGAAACAGCTTTTTCATTGGGGGCTCCCGGACCGCACTGCCTGCCCCTGCTCCCAGCGATTATTGAACAGTAAATGGTCAAATATATACAGGCACAGAGATCACTGAAACAGCTTTTTAATTGGGAGCTCCCGAGGCCACACCGCCTGTCCCCTGCTCCCCGGGATTACTGAGCAGTAAATGGTTAACTATATTAAGGCACAGAGGTCACTGAAACATCTTTTTAATTGGGAGCTCCCAAGGCCACACTGCCTGTCCCCTGCTCCCAGGGATTATTGAGCAGTAAATGGTTAACTATATACAGGCACAGAGGTCTCTGAAACATCTTTTTAATTGGGGACTCCCGAGGCCACACTGCCTGTCCCCTGCTCCCAGGGATTATTGAGCAGTAAATGGTTAACTATATACAGGCACAGAGTTCTCTGAAACATCTTTTTAATTGGGTGCTCCCGATGCCACACTGCCTGTCACCTGCTCCAAGGGATTATTGAGCAGTAAATAGTTAACCATATACAGAGAGGTCTCTGACATATCTTTTTAATAGGGGGATCCCGGACCGCACTGCCTGTCCCCTGCTCCCAGCGATTATTGAGCAGTAAATGGTCAAATAAACACAGGCACAGAGGTCTTTGAAACAGATTTTTAATTGCTATCTCCCGAGGCCGCACTGCCTGTCCCCTGGTTTTAGGTATTATTGAGCAGTAATTGGTTTACTATATACAGCACAGAGGTCTCTGAAACAGCTTTTTAATTGGGGGCTCCCGGACCACACCGCCTGTCCCCTGCACCCAGGGATTATTGAGCAATAAATGGTGAATTATATACAGCACAGAGGTCACTGAAACAGCTTTTTAATTGGGAGCTCACAGGCCACACTTCCTGTCCCCTGCTCCCAGGGATTATTGAGCAATAAATGGTGAACTATATACAGCACAGAGGTCTCTGAAACAGCATCTGAATTGGGGTCTCCCGGACCACACTGCCTGTTCCCTGCTCCCTGGGATTATTGAGCAGGAATATGGTTAACTATATACAGCACAGAGCTCTCTGAAACAGCTTTTTAATTGGGGGAATCCGGACCGCACTGCCTGTCCCCTGCGCCCAGCGATTATTGAGCAGTAAATGGTCAAAATATATACAGGCACAGAGGTCACTGAAACAGCTTTTTAATTGGGAGCTCCCAAGGCCACACTGCCTGTACCCTGCTCACAGGGAATATTGAGCAGTAAATGCTCAAATATATACAGGCACAGAGGTCTCTGAAACAGCTTTTTAGTTGGGGGCACCCGAGGCCACACTGCCTGTCCCCTGCTCCCAGGGATTATTGAGCAGAAAATGGTTAACGAGAACAGCATAGAGGTCTCTGAAACAGCTTTTAATTGGGGCTCCCGAGGCCACACTGCCTGTCCCATGCTCCGAGGGAACATTGAGCAGTAAATGGTTAACTATATACAGCACAGATGTCTCTGAAACAGCTTTTTAATTGGGGGCTACCAAGGCCATACTGCCTGTCCCCTGCTCCCAGGGATTATTGAGAAGTAAATGGTTAACTCTAGACAGGCACAGGGGTCTCTGAAACAGCTTTTTAATTGGGAGCTCCCAGACCACACTGCCTGTCCCCTGCTCCCACGGATTATTGAGCAGTAAATGGTTAACTGTATAGAGGCACAGAGGTCTCTGAAACAGCTTTTTAATTGGTATCTCCCGAGGCCACACTTACTGTCCCCTGATCCAAGGGATTATTGAGAGGAAGTAAATGGTTAACTATATACAGCACAGAGGCCTCTGAAACAGCTTCTGAATTGGCGGCTCCCGGACCACACTGCCTGTTCCTTGCTACCAGGGATTATTGAGCAGTAAATAGTTAACTATATACAGCACAGAGGTCTCTGAAACAGCTTTTAAATTGTGGGCTTCCGAGGCCACACTGCCTGTCCCCTGCTCCCCGGCATTACTGAGCAGTAAATGATTAACTATATACAGGCACAGAGGCCTCTGAATCAGCTTTTTAATTGGGAGCTCCCGAGGCCACACTGCCTGTCCCCTGCTCCCAGGACTTATTTAGAAGTAAATGGTTAACTACATACAGCACAGAGGTCACTGAACCTTTTTAATTGGGGGCTCCCGAGGCCACAATGTCGGTCACCTATTCCCAGGGATTATTGAGAAGTAAATGGTTAACTATATAGAGGCACAGAGGTCACTGAAACAGCTTTTAATTGGGGCTCCCGAGGCCACACTGCCTGTCCCATGCTCCGAGGGAACATTGAGCAGTAAATGGTTAACTATATACAGCACAGATGTCTCTGAAACAGCTTTTTAATTGGGGGCTACCAAGGCCATACTGCCTGTCCCCTGCTCCCAGGGATTATTGAGAAGTAAATGGTTAACTCTAGACAGGCACAGGGGTCTCTGAAACAGCTTTTTAATTGGGAGCTCCCAGACCACACTGCCTGTCCCCTGCTCCCACGGATTATTGAGCAGTAAATGGTTAACTGTATAGAGGCACAGAGGTCTCTGAAACAGCTTTTTAATTGGTATCTCCCGAGGCCACACTTACTGTCCCCTGATCCAAGGGATTATTGAGAGGAAGTAAATGGTTAACTATATACAGCACAGAGGCCTCTGAAACAGCTTCTGAATTGGCGGCTCCCGGACCACACTGCCTGTTCCTTGCTACCAGGGATTATTGAGCAGTAAATAGTTAACTATATACAGCACAGAGGTCACTGAAACAGCTTTTTAATTGGGTGCTCCCGAGGCTACACTGCCTGTCCCCTGCTCCCAGGGATTATTGAGCAGTAAATGGTTAACTATATACAGGCACAGAGTTCTCTGAAACAGCTAGTATATTGGGGACTCCCGAGGCTACACAGCCTGTCCCCTGCTCCCAGGGATCAATGAGAAATAAATGGTTAACTATATAAAGGCACAAAGGTCAATGAAACTGCTTTTTAATTGGGGGCTCCCGAAGCCACACTGCCTGACCCCTGCTCCCAGGGATTATTGAGAAGTAAATGGTTAACTATACACATGAACAGAGGCCACTGGAACAGCTTTTTATTTGGGAGCTCCCGGACCACACTGCCTGTCCCCTGCTCCTAGGGATTATTGAGAAGAAAGTGGTTAACTATATACAGCACATATTTCACTGAAACAGCTTATTAATTGGGAGCTCCCGAGGTCACACTGCCTGTCCCCTGCTCCCAGCGATTATTGAGCAGTAAATGGTTAAATATATACAGCACAGAGGTCTTTGAAACAGCTTTTGAATTGGGGGCTCCCGAGGCCACACTGCCTGTCCCCTGCTCCCAGGGATTATTGAGAAGTAAATGATTAACGATATACAGCACAGAGGTCTCTGAAACAGCTTTTTAATAAGGGGCTCCCGGACCACACTGCCTATCCCCTGCTCCTAGGGATTATTGAGAAGAAAATGGTTAACTATATACAGCACATATTTCACTGAAACAGCTTGTTAATTGGGAGCTCCTGAGGCTACACAGCATGTCCCCTGCTCCCAGGGATTATTGGGCGATAAATGGTTAACTATAGAAAGGCACAAAGGCCAATGAAATAGCTTTTTAATTGGGAGCTCCCGAGGACACACTGCCTGTCCCCTGCTCCCAGTGATTATTGAGCAGTAAATGGTGAACTATATACAGCACAGAGGTCACTGAAACAGCTATTTAATGGGGGCTCCCGGACCGCACTGCTTGTTCCCTGCTCCCAGGGATTATTGAGCAGTAAATGGTTAACTATATCCAGGCACAGAGGTCTCTGAAACAGTTTTTTAATTGGGGGCTCCCGAGGCCACACTGCCTGTCCCCTGCTCCCAGCGATTATTGAGCAGTAATGGTTGACTATATACAGGCACAGAGGTCTCTGAAACAGCTTTTTAATTGGTGGATCCCAAGGCCACACTGCCTGTCCCATGCTCCCAGGGATTATTGAGCAGTTAATTGTTCACTATATACAGGCACAGAGGTCTCTGAAACAGCTGTTGAATTGGGGGCTGCCGAGGCCACACTGCCTGACCCCTGCTCCCAGGGATTATTGAGAAATAAATGGTTAACTATATGCATGCACAGAGGTCACTGAAACAGCTTTTTAATTGGGAGCTCCCAGTCCATACTGCCTGCCCCTGCTCCCACGGATTATTGAGCAGTAAATGGTTAACTATATAGAGGCACAGAGGTCTCTGAAACAGCTTCTGAATTGGCGGCTCCCGGACCACACTGCCTGTTCCCCGGCTCCCTAGGATTATTGAGCAGTAAATGGTTAACTGATACAGGCACAGAGGTCTCTGAAACAGCTTTTTAATTGGGAGCTCCCAAGGCCACACTGCCTGTCCCCTGCTCCCAGGGATTATTGAGCAGTAAATGGTTAACTGATACAGGCACAGAGGTCTCTGAAACAGCTTTTTAATTGGGGGCTCCCGAGGCCACACTGCCTGTCCCCTGCTCCCAGGAATTATTGGGCAGTAAATGGTTAACTATATACAGGCACAGAGGTCTCTGAAAAAGTGTTTTAATTGGGGGCTCCCAAGGCCACACTGCCTGTCCCCTGCTCCCAGGGATTCTTGAGCAGTAAATGGTTAACTATATACAGGCACAGAGTTCTCTGAAACATCTTTTTAATTGGGTGCTCCCGATGCCACACTGCCTGTCCCCTGCTCCCAGGTATTATTGAGCAGTAAATGGTTAACTATCTACAGGCACAGAGGTCTCTGACACAGCTTTTTAATTGGATGCTCCCGAGGCCACACTGCCTATCCCCTGCTCCAAGGGATTATTGAGCAGTAAATAGTTAACCATATACAGGACAGAGGTCTCTGACATATCTTTTTAATAGGGGGATCCCGGACCGCACTGCCTGTCCCCTGCTCCCAGCGATTATTGAGCAGTAAATGGTCAAATAAACACAGGCACAGAGGTCTTTGAAACAGCTTTTTAATTGCTATCTCCCGAGGCCACACTGCCTGTCTCCTGCTCCCCGGAATTATTGGGCAGTAAATGGTTTACTATATACAGGCACAGAGTTCTCTGAAACAGCTTATTAATTGGGTGCTCACGATGCCACACTGTCTGTCTCCTGCTCCCAGGGATTATTGAGCAGTAAATGGTTAACTATCTACAGGCACAGAGGTCTCTGACACAGCTTTTTAATTGGGTGCTCCCGAGGCCACACTGCCTGTCCCCTGCTCCAAGGGATTATTGAGCAGTAAATAGTTAACCATATACTGGACTAAGGTCTCTGACATATCTTTTTAATAGGGGGATCCCGGACCGAACTGCCTGTCCCCTGCTCCCAGCGATTATTGAGCAGTAAATGGTCAAATAATCACAGGCACAGAGGTCTTTGAAACAGATTTTTAATTGCTATCTCCCGAGGCCACACTTCCAGTCCCCTGCTCGCAGGGATTATTGAGCAATAAATGGTGAACTATATACAGCACAGACGTCTCTGAAACAACTTCTGAATTGGGGTCTCCCGGACCACACTGCCTGTCTCCTGCTCCCAGGGACTATTGAGCAGTGATTTAGTAACTATATACAGGCACATAGGTATCTGAAACAGATTTTCAATTCTTGGCTCACGAGGCCACACTGCCTGTCCCCTGATCCTAGGGATTATTGAGCAGTAAATCATTAACTATATACAGCACAGATCACTGAAACAGCTTTTTAATTGTGGGTTCCCGGACCACACTGCCTGTCCCCTGCGCCCAGCGATTATTGAGCAGTATATGGTTATCCATATACAGCACAGAGCTCTCTGAAACAGCTTTTTAATTGGGAGCTCCCGGACCTCACTGCCTGTCCCCGGCTCCCTGGGATTATTGAGCAGTAAATGGTCAAATATATACAGCACAGATGTCACTGAAACAGCTTTTTCATTGGGGCCTCCCGGACCGCACTGCCTGCCCCTGCTCCCAGGGATTATTGAGCAGAAAATGGTTAACGAGAACAGCATAGAGGTCTCTGAAACAGCTTTTAATTGGGGCTCCCGAGGCCACACTGCCTGTCCCATGCTCCGAGGGAACATTGAGCAGTAAATGGTTAACTATATACAGCACAGAGGTCTCTGAAACAACTTTTTAATTGGGGGCTACCAAGGCCACACTGCCTGTCCCCTGCTCCCAGGGATTATTGAGAAGTAAATGGTTAACTACATACAGGCACAGAGGTCTCTGAAACAGCTTTTTAATTGGGAGCTCCCAGACCACACTGCCTGTCCCCTGCTCCCACGGATTATTGAGCAGTAAATGGTTCACTATATACAGCACAGAGGTCTCTGAAACAGCTTTTTAATTGGTATCTCCCGAGGCCACACATACTGTCCCCTGATCCTAGGGATTATTGAGAGGAAGTAAATAGTTAACTATATACAGCACAGAGGTCTCTGAAACAGCTTCTGAATTGGCGGCTCCCGGACCACATTGCCTGTTCCCTGCTACCAGGGATTATTGAGCAGTAAATAGTTAACTATATACAGCTCAGAGGTATCTGAAACAGCATTTTAATTGTGGGCTCCCGAGGCCACACTTCCTGTCCCCTGCTCCCAGGGATTATTGAGCAGTAAATGGTTAACTATATACACGCACAGCGGTCACTGAAACAGCTTTTTAATTGGGGGCTCCCGATGCCACACTACCTGTCCCCTGCTCCCAGGGATTATTGAGAAATAAATGGTTAACTATATGAATGCAGAGAGGTAATTTAAATAGCTTTTTACTTGGGAGCTCCCCGTGCCACACTGCCTGTCTCCTGCTCCCAGGGATTATTGAGCAGGATATGGTTAACTACATACAGCACAGAGCTCTCTGAAACAGCTTTTTAATTGGGGGCTCCCTGACCACACTGCCTGTCCCCTGCTCCCAGGAATTATTGAGCAGTAAATGGTTAACTATATAAAGGCACAAAGGTCAATGAAATAGCTTTTTAATTGGGAGCTCCCGAGGCCACACTGCCTGTCCACTGCTCCCAGCGATTATTGAGAAGTAAATGGTTAACTATACACATGCATAGATGTCTCTGGAACAGCTTTTATTTGGGAGCTCCCGAGGCCACACTGTCTGTCCCTGCTCCCAGGGATTATTGAGCAGTAAATGGTTCACTATATACAGCACAGAGGTCTCTGAAACAGCTTTTTAATTGGTATCTCCCGAGGCCACACTTACTGTCCCCTGATTCTAGGGATTATTGAGAGGAAGTAAATAGTGAACTATATACAGCACAGAGGTCTCTGAAACAGCTTCTGAATTGGCGGCTCCCGGACCACATTGCCTGTTCCCTGCTACCAGGGATTATTGAGCAGTAAATAGTTAACTATATACAGCTCAGAGGTATCTGAAACAGCATTTTAATTGTGGGCTCCCGAGGCCACACTTCCTGTCCCCTGCTCCCAGGGATTATTGAGCTGTAAATGGTTAACTATATGAATGCAGAGAGGTAATTTAAATAGCTTTTTACTTGGGAGCTCCCCGTGCCACACTGCCTGTCTCCTGCTCCCAGGGATTATTGAGCAGGATATGGTTAACTATATACAGCACAGAGCTCTCTGAAACAGCATTTTAATTGGGGGCTCCCTGACCACACTGCCTGTCCCCTGCTCCCAGGAATTATTGAGCAGTAAATGGTTAACTATATAAAGGCACAAAGGTCAATGAAATAGCTTTTTAATTGGGAGCTCCCGAGGCCACACTGCCTGTCCACTGCTCCCAGCGATTATTGAGAAGTAAATGGTTAACTATACACATGCACAGAGGTCTCTGGAACAGCTTTTTTTTGGGAGCTCCCGAGGCCACACTGTCTGTCCCTGCTCCCAGGGATTATTGAGCAGTAAATGGTTAACTATATACAGGCACAGAGGTCTCTGAAACAGCTTTTTAATGGGGGCTCCCGCAGCCACACTGCCTGACCCCTGCTCCCAGGGATTATTGAGAAGTAAAGGATTAACGATATACAGCAGAGAGGTCTCTGAAACAGCTTGTTAATTGGGGGCTCCCGGACCACACTGCCTGTCCCCTGCTCCTAGGGATTATTGAGAAGAAAATGGTTAACTATATACAGCACATATTTCACGGAAACAGCTTGTTAATTGGAAGCTCCCGAGGCTACACAGCCTATCCCCTGCTCCCAGGGATTATTGAGCAGTAAATGGTTAACTATATACAGGCACAGAGGTCTCTGAAACAGCTTTTTAATGGGGGCTCCCGCAGCCACACTGCCTGACCCCTGCTCCCAGGGATTATTGAGAAGTAAAGGATTAACGATATACATCAGAGAGGTCTCTGAAACAGCTTGTTAATTGGGGGCTCCCGGACCACACTGCCTGTCCCCTGCTCCTAGGGATTATTGAGAAGAAAATGGTTAACTATATACAGCATATATTTCACGGAAACAGCTTGTTAATTGGGAGCTCCCGAGGCTACACAGCCTATCCCCTGCTCCCAGGGATTATTGAGCAATAAATGGTTAACAATATAAAGGCACAAAGGTCAATGAAATAGCTTGTTAATTGGGAGCTACCGAGGCCACACTGCCTGTCCCCTGCTCCCAGCGATTATTGAGCAGTAAATGGTTAACTATATACAGCACAGAGATCTCTGAAACAGATTTTTATTCGGGAGCTCCCGGACCAACACAACCTGTCCCCTGCTCCCAGGTATATTGAGCAATAAATGGTTAACTATATACAGCACAGAGGTCTTTGAAACAGCTTTTGAATTCGGGGCTCCCGGGCCACACTGCCTGTCCCCTATTCCCAGGGATTATTGAGCAGTAAATGGTTAACTATATTCAGGCACAGAGGTCTCTGAAACAGCTTCTTAATTGTGGGCTCCCGAGGCCACAATGCCTGTCCCCTGCTCCCAGGGATTATTGAGAAGTAAATGATTAACGATATACAGCACAGAGGTCTCTGAAACATCTCTTTATTTGGGGGCTCCCGGACCACACTGCCTGTCCCCTGCTCCCAGGGATTATTGAGCAGTAAATGGTTAACTATATAAAGGCACAGAGGTCACTTCAATAGCTTTTTAATTGGGAGCTCCAGATGCCACAATGCCTGTCCCCTGCTCCCAGGGTTTATTGAGCAGGAAATTGTTAACTATGTACAGCACAGAGGTCTCTGAAACAGATTTTTAATTGGGGGCTCCCGGACCACACTGCCTGTCCCCTGCTCTCAGGGATTATTGAGCAATAAATGGTTAACTATATAAAGGCACAGAGGTCACTTAAATAGCTTTTTATTTGTGGTCTCCCTGATCACACTGCCTGTCCCCTGCTCCCAGGAATTATTGAGCAATTAATGTTTAACTATTTAAAGGCACAAAGGTCAATGAAATAGCTTTTTAATTGGGAGCTCCCGAGGCCACACTGCCTGCCCCCTGCTCCCAGCGATTATTGAGCAGTAAATGGTTAACTATATACAGGCACAGAGGTCTCTGAAACAGCTTTCTAATTGGGGGCTCCCGAGGCCACACTGCCTCACCCCTGCTCCCAGGGATTATTGAGAAGTAAATGGTTAACTATACACATGCACAGAGGTCACTGGAACAGCTTTTTATTTGGGAGATCCCAAGGCCACACTGTCTGTCCCTTGCTCCCAGGGATTATTGAGCAGTAAATGGTTAACTATATACAGGCACAGAGGTCTCTGAAACAGCTTTTTCATTGGGGGCTCCAGCAGCCACACTGAGTGTCCCCAGCTCCTAGGGATTATTGAGAAGAAAATGGTAAACTATATACAGCACAGAGGTCTCTGAAACAGCTTGTTAATTGGGAGCTCCCGAGGCTACACTGCCTGTCCCCTGCTCCCAGGGATTATTGAGCAATAAATGGTTAACTATATAAAGGCACAAATGTCAATGAAATAGCTTTTTAATAGGGAGCTCCCGAGGCGACACTGCCTGTCCCCTGCTCCCAGCGAGTATTGAGCAGTAATTGGTTAACTATATACAGCATATAGATCACCGAAACAGATTTTTAATTGGGGGCTCCCGGACCACACTGCCTGACCCCTGCTCCCAGGGATTATTGAGCAGTAAATGGTTAACTATATACACGCACAGCGGTCACTGAAACAGCTTTTTAATTGGGGGCTCCCGATGCCACACTACCTGTCCCCTGCTCCCAGGGATTATTGAGAAATAAATGGTTAACTATATGAATGCAGAGAGGTAATTTAAATAGCTTTTTACTTAGGAGCTCCCCGTGCCACACTGCCTGTCTCCTGCTCCCAGGGATTATTGAGCAGGATATGGTTAACTATATACAGGCACAGAGGTCTCTGAAACAGCTTTTTAATGGGGGCTCCCGCAGCCACACTGCCTGACCCCTGCTCCCAGGGATTATTGAGAAGTAAAGGATTAACGATATACAGCAGAGAGGTCTCTGAAACAGCTTGTTAATTGGGGGCTCCCGGACGACACTGCCTGTCCCCTGCTCCTAGGGATTATTGAGAAGAAAATGGTTAACTATATACAGCACATATTCCACGGAAACAGCTTGTTAATTGGGAGCTCCCGAGGCTACACAGCCTATCCCCTGCTCCAAGGGATTATTGAGCAATAAATGGTTAACTATATAAAGGCACAAAGGTCAATGAAATAGCTTGTTAATTGGGAGCTACCGAGGCCACACTGCCTGTCCCCTGCTCCCAGCGATTATTGAGCAGTAAATGGTTAACTATATACAGCACAGAGATCTCTGAAACAGATTTTTATTCGGGAGCTCCCGGTCCAACACAACCTGTCCCCTGCTCCCAGGGATTATTGAGCAATAAATGGTTAACTATATACAGCACAGAGGTCTTTGAAGCAGCTTTTGAATTCGGGGCTCCCGGGCCACACTGCCTGTCCCCTATTCCCAGGGATTATTGAGCAGTAAATGGTTAACTATATAAAGGCACAGAGGTCACTTCAATAGCTTTTTAATTGGGAGCTCCAGATGCCACAATGCCTGTCCCCTGCTCCCAGGGTTTATTGAGCAGGAAATTGTTAACTATGTACAGCACAGAGGACTCTGAAACAGATTTTTAGTTGGGGGCTCCCGGACCACACCGCCTGTCCCCTGCTCTCAGGGATTATTGAGCAATAAATGGCTAACTATATAAGGCACAGAGGTCACTTAAATAGCTTTTTATTTGTGGTCTCCCTCATCACACTGCCTGTCCCCTGCTCCCAGGAATTATTGAGCAATGAATGTTTAACTATTTAAAGGCACAAAGGTCAATGAAATAGCTTTTTAATTGGGAGCTCCCGAGGCCACACTGACTGTCCCCTGCTCCCAGCGATTATTGAGCAGTAAATGGTTAACGATATACAGGCACAGAGGTCTCTGAAACATCTTTCTAATTGGGGGCTCCCGAGGCCACAATGCCTCACCCCTGCTCCCAGGGATTATTGAGAAGTAAATGGTTAACTATACACATGCACAGAGGTCACTGGAACAGCTTTTTATTTGGGAGATCCCGAGGCCACACTGTCTGTCCCTTGCTCCCAGGGATTATTGAGCAGTAAATGGTTAACTATATACAGGCACAGAGGTCTCTGAAACAGCTTTTTCATTGGGGGCTCCAGCAGCCACAGTGCCTGTCCCCTGCTCCCAGGGAGTATTGAGAAGAAAATGGTAAACTATATACAGCACAGAGGTCTCTGAAACAGCTTGTTAATTGGGAGCTCCCGAGGCTACACAGCCTGTCCCCTGCTCCCAGGGATTATTGAGCAATAAATGGTTAACTATATAAAGGCACAAATGTCAATGAAATAGCTTTTTAATAGGGAGCTCCCGAGGCGACACTGCCTGTCCCCTGCTCCCAGCGAGTATTGAGCAGTAATTGGTTAACTATATACAGCATATAGATCACCGAAACAGATTTTTAATTGGGGGCTCCCGGACCAACACTGCCTGACCCCTGCTCCCAGGGATTATTGAGCAGTAAATGGTTAACTATATACAGGCACAAAGGTCTTTGAAACAGCTTTTGAATTGGGGGCTCCCGGACCACACTGCCCGTCCCCTACTCCCAGGGATTATTGAGCAGTAAATGGTTAACTATATAAAGGCACAAAGGTCTCTGAAACAGATTTTTAATTGTGGGCTCCCGAGGCTACACTGCCTGTCACCTGCTCCCAGGGATTATTGAGAAGTAAATGATTAACAATATACAGCACAGAGGTCTCTGAAACAGCTTTTTAATTGGCGGCTCCCGATGCCACACTGCCTGTCCACTGCTCTCAGGGATTATTGAGCAGTAAATGGTTAACTATATACAGCACAGAGGTCTCTGAAACAGCTTTTTAATTGGCGGCTCCCGATGCCACACTGACTGTCCCCTGTTCCCAGGGATTATTGAAAAATAAATGGTTAACTATATACAGGCACAGAGGTCACTGAAACAGCTTTTTAATTGGGGGCTTCCGAGACCACACTGCCTGTCCCCTGCCCCCAGGGATTATTGAGCAGTAAATGGTTCACTATATACAGGCACAGAGTTCTCTGGATCAGCTTTTTAATTGGGGGCTCCCGAGGCCACACTGCCTGTCCCCTGCTCCCAGGGATTATTGAGCAGTAAATTAGTAACTATATACAGGCACAGAGGTCTCTGAAACAGCTTTTTAATTGTGGGCTCCCGAGGCCACACTGCCTGACCCCTGCTCCCACGGATTATTGAGAAATAAATGATTAACTATATACACGCACAGTGGTCACTGAAACAGCTTTTAAATTAGGAGCTCCAGGATAACACTGCCTGTCTCCTGCTCCCAGGGATTATTGAGCAGTAAATTGTTATCTATTTACAGCACAGAGGTCTCTGAAGCAGCTTTTTAATTGGTGGCTTCCGAGGCCACACTGCCTGTCCCCTGCTCCCAGAGATTATTGAGCAGTAAATGGTTAACTGTATACAGCACAGAGGTCTCTGAAACAACTTTTTAATTGGGGGCTCCCAAGGCCACACTGCCTGTCCCCTGCTCCCAGGGATTACTGAGCAGTAAATGGTTAACTATATACAGGCACACAGGTTACGGAAACAGATTTTTAATTGTGGGATCCCCAGGCCACCCTGCCTGTCTCCTGCTCCCAGGGAACATTGAGCAGTAAATCGTTAACTATATACAGCATAGAGGACTCTGAAACAGCTTTTTAATTGGGGGTTCCCGAGGCCACACTGCATGTCCCCTGCACCCAGGGATTATTGAGAACTAAATGGTCAACTATATACACACGCACAGCGTTCACTAAAACAGCTTTTTAATTGGGAGATCCCGGACCACACTTCCTGTCCCCTGCTCCCAGGGATTATTGAGCAGTAAATGGTTCACGAAATACAGCACAGAGGTCTCTGAGACAGCTTTTTAATTGGGTGCTCCCGAGGCCACACTGCCTGTCCCCTGCTCCCAGGGATTATTGACCAGTAAATGGTTAACTATATACAGGCACAGAGGTCTCGGAAACAGCATTTTAAATGGGGGCCTCCGAGGCCACACTGCCTGTCGCCTGCTCCTGTAGCCATGTAAAATGGCTGCGTACCGATTAATCTTGCCAAAACCCAGTTTAAAATGGCTCACCTGAAAGACTGCTGGGAAAAGCAGCCAAGAAGACACAGGCAGGCAGCTGCAGACAGGTTTGCATATTCAGCTCTGGGAACGTAGCCCAGATCGAAACTCAGGGCTATCAATAGCCCTTCAACCCAGGTATCCGCAGTTTCATTCAGGACTGTTTACACCTAATCTACTCAGACATCCACAGTTGAATGGGCTATCCCCGGGAACAATTGCAACATATTAGCAATTGAATACCGGGCCAGACCTGTCGGCGCCTGCAGTGGCCGAAACAAAGACAGGTGAGCGACCACCCCACGATCGAGGAATCGCCCCACCATTGGACACATCGACCCCAGAGACTGGGGACAGATTCCAAATACTTGGGACTCAGTGTCAAGGGCCGCCCCGGGAGGCGGGAAGCCCCTGGGCCCTATAAAAGTAAAGGTCCAAGTTCAGATCTCGCTTTCTCTTTTCGCCTGCTCGAGACCTTCGCAAGACCAGCCACCGGCAGCAGTAAGTGTGAACCCAACGATCGCTATCCGGTAGAGACACCGAGCCACCGACCTGTAGCAGCCTTTTGAATCCCGCGGGCCAGATCTGATTGGAAAGCCATTCGTTTCCCTGACCTGGTGGGCTCTTCCTAAGTTAAGTATTGGCCAGTAGTGATAGGTTTGTTATATAGAAAGTAGTATTAGGGTATTAATATTGCTTGTTGTATATAATAAATGACCGTTGTTTTAATCCTTACTAAGCGGTGTGCTGTGTTATTAATCATGACCTAAACTTGAACCACGTGGCGGTATCATAAAGATACCTGGCGACTCATGAGCAAAGGTGACCTAAACAGAGCAAATATAATAAAGATAGAAAGAGCAACACTTCCAGGGATTATTGAGCAGTAAATGGTTAACTATATACAGCACAGAGGTCACTGAAACAGCTTTTCTATTGGGGGCTCCCGAGCCAAAATGCCTGTCCCCTGCTCCCAGGGATTATTGAGCAGTAAATGGTTAACTATATACAGCACAGAGGTCTCTGATACAGCTTTTTAATTGGGGGCTCCCGAAGCCACTTTGCCAATCCCCTGCCCCCAGGGATTATTGAGCAGTAAACGGTTAACAATATACAGCACAGAGGTCTCTAACACAGCTTTTTACTTGGGGGCTCCCGAGACCACACTGCCTGTCCCTGCTCCCAGGGATTATTGAGCAGTAAATGGTTAACTATATACAGACACAGAGGCCTCTGACACAGCTATTTAATTGGTGGCTCCCGCAGCCACACTGCCTGACCCCTGCTCCCAGGGATTATTGAGCACTAAATGGTCAACTATATACAGCACAGAGGTCTCTGAAACAGATTTTTAATAGGGAGCTCGCGACCACACTGCCTGACCCCTGCTCCCAGGGATTATTGAGAACTAAATGGTTAACTATATACAGCACAGAGGTCTCTGAAACAGCTTTTTATTTGGGAGCTCCAGGACCACACTGCCTGTCCCCTGCTCCCAAGGATTATTCAGCAGTAAATGGTTAACTATTTACAGGCACAGAGTCTCTGAAACACCTTTTGTATTGGCGGCTCTCAGAGCCACTCTGCATGTCACCTGCTCCCAGGGATTATTGAGCAGTAAATTGTTAACTATATACAGGCACAGAGGTCCCTGAAACAGCTTTTTAATTGGGGGCTCCCGAGGCCACGCTGAGTGTCCCCAGCTCCCAGGGATTTTTGAGCAGTAAATGGTTAAATATATACAGCACAGAGGTCTCTGAGACAGCTTTTTAATTGGGTGCTCCCGAGGCAACACTGCCTGTCCCCTGCTCCCAGGGATTATTGACCAGTAAATGGTTAACTATATACAGGCACAGAGGTCTCGGAAACAGCATTTTAAATGGGGGCCTCCGAGGCCACACTGCCTGTCGCCTGCTCCTGTAGCCATGTAAAATGGCTGCGTACCGATTAATCTTGCCAAAACCCAGTTTAAAATGGCTCACCTGAAAGACTGCTGGGAAAAGCAGCCAAGAAGACACAGGCAGGCAGCTGCAGACAGGTTTGCATATTCAGCTCTGGGAACGTAGCCCAGATCGAAACTCAGGGCTATCAATAGCCCTTCAACCCAGGTATCCGCAGTTTCATTCAGGACTGTTTACACCTAATCTACTCAGACATCCACAGTTGAATGGGCTATCCCCGGGAACAATTGCAACATATTAGCAATTGAATACCGGGCCAGACCTGTCGGCGCCTGCAGTGGCCGAAACAAAGACAGGTGAGCGACCACCCCACGATCGAGGAATCGCCCCACCATTGGACACATCGACCCCAGAGACTGGGGACAGATTCCAAATACTTGGGACTCAGTGTCAAGGGCCGCCCCGGGAGGCGGGAAGCCCCTGGGCCCTATAAAAGTAAAGGTCCAAGTTCAGATCTCGCTTTCTCTTTTCGCCTGCTCGAGACCTTCGCAAGACCAGCCACCGGCAGCAGTAAGTGTGAACCCAACGATCGCTATCCGGTAGAGACACCGAGCCACCGACCTGTAGCAGCCTTTTGAATCCCGCGGGCCAGATCTGATTGGAAAGCCATTCGTTTCCCTGACCTGGTGGGCTCTTCCTAAGTTAAGTATTGGCCAGTAGTGATAGGTTTGTTATATAGAAAGTAGTATTAGGGTATTAATATTGCTTGTTGTATATAATAAATGACCGTTGTTTTAATCCTTACTAAGCGGTGTGCTGTGTTATTAATCATGACCTAAACTTGAACCACGTGGCGGTATCATAAAGATACCTGGCGACTCATGAGCAAAGGTGACCTAAACAGAGCAAATATAATAAAGATAGAAAGAGCAACACTTCCAGGGATTATTGAGCAGTAAATGGTTAACTATATACAGCACAGAGGTCACTGAAACAGCTTTTCTATTGGAGGCTCCCGAGCCAAAATGCCTGTCCCCTGCTCCCAGGGATTATTGAGCAGTAAATGGTTAACTATATACAGCACAGAGGTCTCTGATACAGCTTTTTAATTGGGGGCTCCCGAAGCCACTTTGCCAATCCCCTGCCCCCAGGGATTATTGAGCAGTAAATGGTTAACAATATACAGCACAGAGGTCTCTAACACAGCTTTTTACTTGGGGGCTCCCGAGACCACACTGCCTGTCCCTGCTCCCAGGGATTATTGAGCAGTAAATGGTTAACTATATACAGACACAGAGGCCTCTGACACAGCTATTTAATTGGTGGCTCCCGCAGCCACACTGCCTGACCCCTGCTCCCAGGGATTATTGAGCACTAAATGGTCAACTATATACAGCACAGAGGTCTCTGAAACAGATTTTTAATAGGGAGCTCGCGACCACACTGCCTGACCCCTGCTCCCAGGGATTATTGAGAACTAAATGGTTACTATATACAGAACAGAGGTCTCTGAAACAGCTATTTAATGGGGGCTCCCGGACCGCACTGCTTGTTCCCTGCTCCCAGGGATTATTGAGCAGTAAATGGTTAACTATATCCAGGCACAGAGGTCTCTGAAACAGTTTTTTAATTGGGGGCTCCCGAGGCCACACTGCCTGTCCCCTGCTCCCAGCGATTATTGAGCAGTAATGGTTGACTATATACAGGCACAGAGGTCTCTGAAACAGCTTTTTAATTGGTGGATCCCAAGGCCACACTGCCTGTCCCATGCTCCCAGGGATTATTGAGCAGTTAATTGTTCACTATATACAGGCACAGAGGTCTCTGAAACAGCTGTTGAATTGGGGGCTGCCGAGGCCACACTGCCTGACCCCTGCTCCCAGGGATTATTGAGAAATAAATGGTTAACTATATGCATGCACAGAGGTCACTGAAACAGCTTTTTAATTGGGAGCTCCCAGTCCATACTGCCTGCCCCTGCTCCCACGGATTATTGAGCAGTAAATGGTTAACTATATAGAGGCACAGAGGTCTCTGAAACAGCTTCTGAATTGGCGGCTCCCGGACCACACTGCCTGTTCCCCGGCTCCCTAGGATTATTGAGCAGTAAATGGTTAACTGATACAGGCACAGAGGTCTCTGAAACAGCTTTTTAATTGGGAGCTCCCAAGGCCACACTGCCTGTCCCCTGCTCCCAGGGATTATTGAGCAGTAAATGGTTAACTGATACAGGCACAGAGGTATCTGAAACAGCTTTTTAATTGGGGGCTCCCGAGGCCACACTGCCTGTCCCCTGCTCCCAGGAATTATTGGGCAGTAAATGGTTAACTATATACAGGCACAGAGGTCTCTGAAAAAGCGTTTTAATTGGGGGCTCCCAAGGCCACACTGCCTGTCCCCTGCTCCCAGGGATTCTTGAGCAGTAAATGGTTAACTATATACAGGCACAGAGTTCTCTGAAACATCTTTTTAATTGGGTGCTCCCGATGCCACACTGCCTGTCCCCTGCTCCCAGGTATTATTGAGCAGTAAATGGTTAACTATCTACAGGCACAGAGGTCTCTGACACAGCTTTTTAATTGGATGCTCCCGAGGCCACACTGCCTATCCCCTGCTCCAAGGGATTATTGAGCAGTAAATAGTTAACCATATACAGGACAGAGGTCTCTGACATATCTTTTTAATAGGGGGATCCCGGACCGCACTGCCTGTCCCCTGCTCCCAGCGATTATTGAGCAGTAAATGGTCAAATAAACACAGGGACAGAGGTCTTTGAAACAGCTTTTTAATTGCTATCTCCCGAGGCCACACTGCCTGTCTCCTGCTCCCCGGAATTATTGGGCAGTAAATGGTTTACTATATACAGGCACAGAGTTCTCTGAAACAGCTTATTAATTGGGTGCTCCCGATGCCACACTGTCTGTCTCCTGCTCCCAGGGATTATTGAGCAGTAAATGGTTAACTATCTACAGGCACAGAGGTCTCTGACACAGCTTTTTAATTGGGTGCTCCCGAGGCCACACTGCCTGTCCCCTGCTCCAAGGGATTATTGAGCAGTAAATAGTTAACCATATACTGGACTAAGGTCTCTGACATATCTTTTTAATAGGGGGATCCCGGACCGAACTGCCTGTCCCCTGCTCCCAGCGATTATTGAGCAGTAAATGGTCAAATAAACACAGGCACAGAGGTCTTTGAAACAGCTTTTTAATTGCTATCTCCCGAGGCCACACTTCCAGTCCCCTGCTCGCAGGGATTATTGAGCAATAAATGGTGAACTATATACAGCACAGACGTCTCTGAAACAACTTCTGAATTGGGGTCTCCCGGACCACACTGCCTGTCTCCTGCTCCCAGGGACTATTGAGCAGTGATTTGGTAACTATATACAGGCACATAGGTATCTGAAACAGATTTTCAATTGTTGGCTCACGAGGCCACACTGCCTGTCCCCTGATCCTAGGGATTATTGAGCAGTAAATCATTAACTATATACAGCACAGATCACTGAAACAGCTTTTTAATTGTGGGTTCCCGGACCACACTGCCTGTCCCCTGCGCCCAGCGATTATTGAGCAGTATATGGTTATCCATATACAGCACAGAGCTCTCTGAAACAGCTTTTTAATTGGGAGCTCCCGGACCTCACTGCCTGTCCCCGGCTCCCTGGGATTATTGAGCAGTAAATGGTCAAATATATACAGGCACAGATGTCACTGAAACAGCTTTTTCATTGGGGCCTCCCGGACCGCACTGCCTGCCCCTGCTCCCAGGGATTATTGAGCAGAAAATGGTTAACGAGAACAGCATAGAGGTCTCTGAAACAGCTTTTAATTGGGGCTCCCGAGGCCACACTGCCTGTCCCATGCTCCGAGGGAACATTGAGCAGTAAATGGTTAACTATATACAGCACAGAGGTCTCTGAAACAACTTTTTAATTGGGGGCTACCAAGGCCACACTGCCTGTCCCCTGCTCCCAGGGATTATTGAGAAGTAAATGGTTAACTACATACAGGCACAGAGGTCTCTGAAACAGCTTTTTAATTGGGAGCTCCCAGACCACACTGCCTGTCCCCTGCTCCCACGGATTATTGAGCAGTAAATGGTTCACTATATACAGCACAGAGGTCTCTGAAACAGCTTTTTAATTGGTATCTCCCGAGGCCACACATACTGTCCCCTGATCCTAGGGATTATTGAGAGGAAGTAAATAGTTAACTATATACAGCACAGAGGTCTCTGAAACAGCTTCTGAATTGGCGGCTCCCGGACCACATTGCCTGTTCCCTGCTACCAGGGATTATTGAGCAGTAAATAGTTAACTATATACAGCTCAGAGGTATCTGAAACAGCATTTTAATTGTGGGCTCCCGAGGCCACACTTCCTGTCCCCTGCTCCCAGGGATTATTGAGCAGTAAATGGTTAACTATATACACGCACAGCGGTCACTGAAACAGCTTTTTAATTGGGGGCTCCCGATGCCACACTACCTGTCCCCTGCTCCCAGGGATTATTGAGAAATAAATGGTTAACTATATGAATGCAGAGAGGTAATTTAAATAGCTTTTTACTTGGGAGCTCCCCGTGCCACACTGCCTGTCTCCTGCTCCCAGGGATTATTGAGCAGGATATGGTTAACTACATACAGCACAGAGCTCTCTGAAACAGCTTTTTAATTGGGGGCTCCCTGACCACACTGCCTGTCCCCTGCTCCCAGGAATTATTGAGCAGTAAATGGTTAACTATATAAAGGCACAAAGGTCAATGAAATAGCTTTTTAATTGGGAGCTCCCGAGGCCACACTGCCTGTCCACTGCTCCCAGCGATTATTGAGAAGTAAATGGTTAACTATACACATGCATAGATGTCTCTGGAACAGCTTTTATTTGGGAGCTCCCGAGGCCACACTGTCTGTCCCTGCTCCCAGGGATTATTGAGCAGTAAATGGTTCACTATATACAGCACAGAGGTCTCTGAAACAGCTTTTTAATTGGTATCTCCCGAGGCCACACTTACTGTCCCCTGATTCTAGGGATTATTGAGAGGAAGTAAATAGTTAACTATATACAGCACAGAGGTCTCTGAAACAGCTTCTGAATTGGCGGCTCCCGGACCACATTGCCTGTTCCCTGCTACCAGGGATTATTGAGCAGTAAATAGTTAACTATATACAGCTCAGAGGTATCTGAAACAGCATTTTTATTTTGGGCTCCCGAGGCCACACTTCCTGTCCCCTGCTCCCAGGGATTATTGAGCTGTAAATGGTTAACTATATGAATGCAGAGAGGTAATTTAAATAGCTTTTTACTTGGGAGCTCCCCGTGCCACACTGCCTGTCTCCTGCTCCCAGGGATTATTGAGCAGGATATGGTTAACTATATACAGCACAGAGCTCTCTGAAACAGCATTTTAATTGGGGGCTCCCTGACCACACTGCCTGTCCCCTGCTCCCAGGAATTATTGAGCAGTAAATGGTTAACTATATAAAGGCACAAAGGTCAATGAAATAGCTTTTTAATTGGGAGCTCCCGAGGCCACACTGCCTGTCCACTGCTCCCAGCGATTATTGAGAAGTAAATGGTTAACTATACACATGCACAGAGGTCTCTGGAACAGCTTTTTTTTGGGAGCTCCCGAGGCCACACTGTCTGTCCCTGCTCCCAGGGATTATTGAGCAGTAAATGGTTAACTATATACAGGCACAGAGGTCTCTGAAACAGCTTTTTAATGGGGGCTCCCGCAGCCACACTGCCTGACCCCTGCTCCCAGGGATTATTGAGAAGTAAAGGATTAACGATATACAGCAGAGAGGTCTCTGAAACAGCTTGTTAATTGGGGGCTCCCGGACCACACTGCCTGTCCCCTGCTCCTAGGGATTATTGAGAAGTAAATGGTTAACTATATACAGCACATATTTCACGGAAACAGCTTGTTAATTGGAAGCTCCCGAGGCTACACAGCCTATCCCCTGCTCCCAGGGATTATTGAGCAATGAATGGTTAACTATATACAGCACAGAGATCTCTGAAACAGATTTTTATTCGGGAGCTCCCGGACCAACACAACCTGTCCCCTGCTCCCAGGTATATTGAGCAATGAATGGTTAACTATATACAGCACAGAGGTCTTTGAAACAGCTTTTGAATTCGGGGCTCCCGGGCCACACTGCCTGTCCCCTATTCCCAGGGATTATTGAGCAGTAAATGGTTAACTATATTCAGGCACAGAGGTCTCTGAAACAGCTTCTTAATTGTGGGCTCCCGAGGCCACAATGCCTGTCCCCTGCTCCCAGGGATTATTGAGAAGTAAATGATTAACGATATACAGCACAGAGGTCTCTGAAACATCTCTTTATTTGGGGGCTCCCGGACCACACTGCCTGTCCCCTGCTCCCAGGGATTATTGAGTAGTAAATGGTTAACTATATAAAGGCACAGAGGTCACTTCAATAGCTTTTTAATTGGGAGCTCCAGATGCCACAATGCCTGTCCCCTGCTCCCAGGGTTTATTGAGCAGGAAATTGTTAACTATGTACAGCACAGAGGTCTCTGAAACAGATTTTTAATTGGGGGCTCCCGGACCACACTGCCTGTCCCCTGCTCTCAGGGATTATTGAGCAATAAATGGTTAACTATATAAAGGCACAGAGGTCACTTAAATAGCTTTTTATTTGTGGTCTCCCTGATCACACTGCCTGTCCCCTGCTCCCAGGAATTATTGAGCAATTAATGTTTAACTATTTAAAGGCACAAAGGTCAATGAAATAGCTTTTTAATTGGGAGCTCCCGAGGCCACACTGCCTGCCCCCTGCTCCCAGCGATTATTGAGCAGTAAATGGTTAACTATATACAGGCACAGAGGTCTCTGAAACAGCTTTCTAATTGGGGGCTCCCGAGGCCACACTGCCTCACCCCTGCTCCCAGGGATTATTGAGAAGTAAATGGTTAACTATACACATGCACAGAGGTCACTGGAACAGCTTTTTATTTGGGAGATCCCAAGGCCACACTGCCTCACCCCTGCTCCCAGGGATTATTGAGAAGTAAATGGTTAACTATACACATGCACAGAGGTCACTGGAACAGCTTTTTAATTGGGGGCTCTCGGACCACACTGCCTGTCCCCTGCTCCCAAGGATTATTGCGCAGTAAATGGTTAACTATATACAGGCACAGAGGTCTCTGAAACAGCTTTTTCATTGGGGGCTCCAGCAGCCACAGTGCCTGTCCCCTGCTCCTAGGGATTATTGAGAAGAAAATGGTAAACTATATGCAGCACAGAGGTCTCTGAAACAGCTTGTTAATTGGGAGCTCCCGAGGCTACACAGCCTGTCCCCTGCTCCCAGGGATTATTGAGCAATAAATGGTTAACTATATAAAGGCACAAATGTCAATGAAATAGCTTTTTAATAGGGAGCTCCCGAGGCGACACTGCCTGTCCCCTGCTCCCAGCGAGTATTGAGCAGTAATTGGTTAACTATATACAGCATATAGATCACCGAAACAGATTTTTAATTGGGGGCTCCCGGACCAACACTGCCTGACCCCTGCTCCCAGGGATTATTGAGCAGTAAATGGTTAACTATATACAGGCACAAAGGTCTTTGAAACAGCTTTTGAATTGGGGGCTCCCGGACCACACTGCCCGTCCCCTACTCCCAGGGATTATTGAGCAGTAAATGGTTAACTATATACACGCACAGCGGTCACTGAAACAGCTTTTTAATTGGGGGCTCACGATGCCACACTACCTGTCCCCTGCTCCCAGGGATTATTGAGAAATAAATGGTTAACTATATGAATGCAGAGAGGTAATTTAAATAGCTTTTTACTTGGGAGCTCCCTGTGCCACACTGCCTGTCTCCTGCTCCCAGGGATTATTGAGCAGGATATGGTTAACTATATACAGCACAGAGGTCTCTGAAACAGCTTTTTAATTGGGGGCTCCCTGACCACACTGCCTGTCCCCTGCTCCCAGGAATTATTGAGAAGAAAATGGTTAACTATATACAGCACATATTCCACGGAAACAGCTTGTTAATTGGGAGCTCCCGAGGCTACACAGCCTACCCCTGCTCCCAGGGATTATTGAGCAATAAATGGTTAACTATATAAAGGCACAAAGGTCAATGAAATAGCTTTTTAATTGGGGGCTCCCGAGGCCACACTGCCTCACCCCTGCTCCCAGGGATTATTGAGAAGTAAATGGTTAACTATACACATGCACAGAGGTCACTGGAACAGCTTTTTATTTGGGAGATCCCAAGGCCACACTGTCTGTCCCTTGCTCCCAGGGATTATTGAGCAGTAAATGGTTAACTATATACAGGCACAGAGGTCTCTGAAACAGCTTTTTCATTGGGGGCTCCAGCAGCCACACTGAGTGTCCCCAGCTCCTAGGGATTATTGAGAAGAAAATGGTAAACTATATACAGCACAGAGGTCTCTGAAACAGCTTGTTAATTGGGGGCTCCCGAGGCCACACTGCCTGTCTCCTACTCCCAGGGATTATTGAGCAGTAAATGGTTAACTATATACACGCACAGCGGTCACTGAAACAGCTTTTTAATTGGGGGCTCCCGATGCCACACTACCTGTCCCCTGCTCCCAGGGATTATTGAGAAATAAATGGTTAACTATATGAATGCAGAGAGGTAATTTAAATAGCTTTTTACTTGGGAGCTCCCCGTGCCACACTGCCTGTCTCCTGCTCCCAGGGATTATTGAGCAGGATATGGTTAACTATATACAGGCACAGAGGTCTCTGAAACAGCTTTTTAATGGGGGCTCCCGCAGCCACACTGCCTGACCCCTGCTCCCAGGGATTATTGAGAAGTAAAGGATTAACGATATACAGCAGAGAGGTCTCTGAAACAGCTTGTTAATTGGGGGCTCCCGGACGACACTGCCTGTCCCCTGCTCCTAGGGATTATTGAGAAGAAAATGGTTAACTATATACAGCACATATTCCACGGAAACAGCTTGTTAATTGGGAGCTCCCGAGGCTACACAGCCTATCCCCTGCTCCCAGGGATTATTGAGCAATAAATGGTTAACTATATAAAGGCACAAAGGTCAATGAAATAGCTTGTTAATTGGGAGCTACCGAGGCCACACTGCCTGTCCCCTGCTCCCAGCGATTATTGAGCAGTAAATGGTTAACTATATACAGCACAGAGATCTCTGAAACAGATTTTTATTCGGGAGCTCCCGGTCCAACACAACCTGTCCCCTGCTCCCAGGGATTATTGAGCAATAAATGGTTAACTATATACAGCACAGAGGTCTTTGAAGCAGCTTTTGAATTCGGGGCTCCCGGGCCACACTGCCTGTCCCCTATTCCCAGGGATTATTGGGCAGTAAATGGTTAACTATATAAAGGCACAGAGGTCACTTCAATAGCTTTTTAATTGGGAGCTCCAGATGCCACAATGCCTGTCCCCTGCTCCCAGGGTTTATTGAGCAGGAAATTGTTAACTATGTACAGCACAGAGGACTCTGAAACAGATTTTTAATTGGGGGCTCCCGGACCACACCGCCTGTCCCCTGCTCTCAGGGATTATTGAGCAATAAATGGCTAACTATATAAGGCACAGAGGTCACTTAAATAGCTTTTTATTTGTGGTCTCCCTCATCACACTGCCTGTCCCCTGCTCCCAGGAATTATTGAGCAATGAATGTTTAACTATTTAAAGGCACAAAGGTCAATGAAATAGCTTTTTAATTGGGAGCTCCCGAGGCCACACTGACTGTCCCCTGCTCCCAGCGATTATTGAGCAGTAAATGGTTAACTATATACAGGCACAGAGGTCTCTGAAACATCTTTCTAATTGGGGGCTCCCGAGGCCACAATGCCTCACCCCTGCTCCCAGGGATTATTGAGAAGTAAATGGTTAACTATACACATGCACAGAGGTCACTGGAACAGCTTTTTATTTGGGAGATCCCGAGGCCACACTGTCTGTCCCTTGCTCCCAGGGATTATTGAGCAGTAAATGGTTAACTATATACAGGCACAGAGGTCTCTGAAACAGCTTTTTCATTGGGGGCTCCAGCAGCCACAGTGCCTGTCCCCTGCTCCCAGGGAGTATTGAGAAGAAAATGGTAAACTATATACAGCACAGAGGTCTCTGAAACAGCTTGTTAATTGGGAGCTCCCGAGGCTACACAGCCTGTCCCCTGCTCCCAGGGATTATTGAGCAATAAATGGTTAACTATATAAAGGCACAAATGTCAATGAAATAGCTTTTTAATAGGGAGCTCCCGAGGCGACACTGCCTGTCCCCTGCTCCCAGCGAGTATTGAGCAGTAATTGGTTAACTATATACAGCATATAGATCACCGAAACAGATTTTTAATTGGGGGCTCCCGGACCAACACTGCCTGACCCCTGCTCCCAGGGATTATTGAGCAGTAAATGGTTAACTATATACAGGCACAAAGGTCTTTGAAACAGCTTTTGAATTGGGGGCTCCCGGACCACACTGCCCGTCCCCTACTCCCAGGGATTATTGAGCAGTAAATGGTTAACTATATAAAGGCACAAAGGTCTCTGAAACAGATTTTTAATTGTGGGCTCCCGAGGCTACACTGCCTGTCCACTGCTCTCAGGGATTATTGAGCAGTAAATGGTTAACTATATACAGCACAGAGGTCTCTGAAACAGCTTTTTAATTGGCGGCTCCCGATGCCACACTGACTGTCCCCTGTTCCCAGGGATTATTGAAAAATAAATGGTTAACTATATACAGGCACAGAGGTCACTGAAACAGCTTTTTAATTGGGGGCTTCCGAGACCACACTGCCTGTCCCCTGCCCCCAGGGATTATTGAGCAGTAAATGGTTCACTATATACAGGCACAGAGTTCTCTGGATCAGCTTTTTAATTGGGGGCTCCCGAGGCCACACTGCCTGTCCCCTGCTCCCAGGGATTATTGAGCAGTAAATTAGTAACTATATACAGGCACAGAGGTCTCTGAAACAGCTTTTTAATTGTGGGCTCCCGAGGCCACACTGCCTGACCCCTGCTCCCAGGGATTATTGAGAAATAAATGATTAACTATATACACGCACAGTGGTCACTGAAACAGCTTTTAAATTAGGAGCTCCAGGACCACACTGCCTGTCTCCTGCTCCCAGGGATTATTGAGCAGTAAATTGTTATCTATTTACAGCACAGAGGTCTCTGAAGCAGCTTTTTAATTGGTGGCTTCCGAGGCCACACTGCCTGTCCCCTGCTCCCAGAGATTATTGAGCAGTAAATGGTTAACTGTATACAGCACAGAGGTCTCTGAAACAACTTTTTAATTGGGGGCTCCCAAGGCCACACTGCCTGTCCCCTGCTCCCAGGGATTACTGAGCAGTAAATGGTTAACTATATACAGGCACACAGGTTACGGAAACAGATTTTTAATTGTGGGATCCCCAGGCCACCCTGCCTGTCTCCTGCTCCCAGGGAACATTGAGCAGTAAATGGTTAACTATATACAGCATAGAGGACTCTGAAACAGCTTTTTAATTGGGGGTTCCCGAGGCCACACTGCATGTCCCCTGCACCCAGGGATTATTGAGAACTAAATGGTCAACTATATACACACGCACAGCGTTCACTAAAACAGCTTTTTAATTGGGAGATCCCGGACCACACTTCCTGTCCCCTGCTCCCAGGGATTATTGAGCAGTAAATGGTTCACGAAATACAGCACAGAGGTCTCTGAGACAGCTTTTTAATTGGGTGCTCCCGAGGCCACACTGCCTGTCCCCTGCTCCCAGGGATTATTGACCAGTAAATGGTTAACTATATACAGGCACAGAGGTCTCGGAAACAGCATTTTAAATGGGGGCCTCCGAGGCCACACTGCCTGTCGCCTGCTCCTGTAGCCATGTAAAATGGCTGCGTACCGATTAATCTTGCCAAAACCCAGTTTAAAATGGCTCACCTGAAAGACTGCTGGGAAAAGCAGCCAAGAAGACACAGGCAGGCAGCTGCAGACAGGTTTGCATATTCAGCTCTGGGAACGTAGCCCAGATCGAAACTCAGGGCTATCAATAGCCCTTCAACCCAGGTATCCGCAGTTTCATTCAGGACTGTTTACACCTAATCTACTCAGACATCCACAGTTGAATGGGCTATCCCCGGGAACAATTGCAACATATTAGCAATTGAATACCGGGCCAGACCTGTCGGCGCCTGCAGTGGCCGAAACAAAGACAGGTGAGCGACCACCCCACGATCGAGGAATCGCCCCACCATTGGACACATCGACCCCAGAGACTGGGGACAGATTCCAAATACTTGGGACTCAGTGTCAAGGGCCGCCCCGGGAGGCGGGAAGCCCCTGGGCCCTATAAAAGTAAAGGTCCAAGTTCAGATCTCGCTTTCTCTTTTCGCCTGCTCGAGACCTTCGCAAGACCAGCCACCGGCAGCAGTAAGTGTGAACCCAACGATCGCTATCCGGTAGAGACACCGAGCCACCGACCTGTAGCAGCCTTTTGAATCCCGCGGGCCAGATCTGATTGGAAAGCCATTCGTTTCCCTGACCTGGTGGGCTCTTCCTAAGTTAAGTATTGGCCAGTAGTGATAGGTTTGTTATATAGAAAGTAGTATTAGGGTATTAATATTGCTTGTTGTATATAATAAATGACCGTTGTTTTAATCCTTACTAAGCGGTGTGCTGTGTTATTAATCATGACCTAAACTTGAACCACGTGGCGGTATCATAAAGATACCTGGCGACTCATGAGCAAAGGTGACCTAAACAGAGCAAATATAATAAAGATAGAAAGAGCAACACTTCCAGGGATTATTGAGCAGTAAATGGTTAACTATATACAGCACAGAGGTCACTGAAACAGCTTTTCTATTGGGGGCTCCCGAGCCAAAATGCCTGTCCCCTGCTCCCAGGGATTATTGAGCAGTAAATGGTTAACTATATACAGCACAGAGGTCTCTGATACAGCTTTTTAATTGGGGGCTCCCGAAGCCACTTTGCCAATCCCCTGCCCCCAGGGATTATTGAGCAGTAAATGGTTAACAATATACAGCACAGAGGTCTCTAACACAGCTTTTTACTTGGGGGCTCCCGAGACCACACTGCCTGTCCCTGCTCCCAGGGATTATTGAGCAGTAAATGGTTAACTATATACAGACACAGAGGCCTCTGACACAGCTATTTAATTGGTGGCTCCCGCAGCCACACTGCCTGACCCCTGCTCCCAGGGATTATTGAGCACTAAATGGTCAACTATATACAGCACAGAGGTCTCTGAAACAGATTTTTAATAGGGAGCTCGCGACCACACTGCCTGACCCCTGCTCCCAGGGATTATTGAGAACTAAATGGTTAACTATATACAGCACAGAGGTCTCTGAAACAGCTTTTTATTTGGGAGCTCCAGGACCACACTGCCTGTCCCCTGCTCCCAAGGATTATTCAGCAGTAAATGGTTAACTATTTACAGGCACAGAGTCTCTGAAACACCTTTTGTATTGGCGGCTCTCAGAGCCACTCTGCATGTCACCTGCTCCCAGGGATTATTGAGCAGTAAATTGTTAACTATATACAGGCACAGAGGTCCCTGAAACAGCTTTTTAATTGGGGGCTCCCGAGGCCACGCTGAGTGTCCCCAGCTCCCAGGGATTTTTGAGCAGTAAATGGTTAAATATATACAGCACAGAGGTCTCTGAGACAGCTTTTTAATTGGGTGCTCCCGAGGCCACACTGCCTGTCCCCTGCTCCCAGGGATTATTGACCAGTAAATGGTTAACTATATACAGGCACAGAGGTCTCGGAAACAGCATTTTAAATGGGGGCCTCCGAGGCCACACTGCCTGTCGCCTGCTCCTGTAGCCATGTAAAATGGCTGCGTACCGATTAATCTTGCCAAAACCCAGTTTAAAATGGCTCACCTGAAAGACTGCTGGGAAAAGCAGCCAAGAAGACACAGGCAGGCAGCTGCAGACAGGTTTGCATATTCAGCTCTGGGAACGTAGCCCAGATCGAAACTCAGGGCTATCAATAGCCCTTCAACCCAGGTATCCGCAGTTTCATTCAGGACTGTTTACACCTAATCTACTCAGACATCCACAGTTGAATGGGCTATCCCCGGGAACAATTGCAACATATTAGCAATTGAATACCGGGCCAGACCTGTCGGCGCCTGCAGTGGCCGAAACAAAGACAGGTGAGCGACCACCCCACGATCGAGGAATCGCCCCACCATTGGACACATCGACCCCAGAGACTGGGGACAGATTCCAAATACTTGGGACTCAGTGTCAAGGGCCGCCCCGGGAGGCGGGAAGCCCCTGGGCCCTATAAAAGTAAAGGTCCAAGTTCAGATCTCGCTTTCTCTTTTCGCCTGCTCGAGACCTTCGCAAGACCAGCCACCGGCAGCAGTAAGTGTGAACCCAACGATCGCTATCCGGTAGAGACACCGAGCCACCGACCTGTAGCAGCCTTTTGAATCCCGCGGGCCAGATCTGATTGGAAAGCCATTCGTTTCCCTGACCTGGTGGGCTCTTCCTAAGTTAAGTATTGGCCAGTAGTGATAGGTTTGTTATATAGAAAGTAGTATTAGGGTATTAATATTGCTTGTTGTATATAATAAATGACCGTTGTTTTAATCCTTACTAAGCGGTGTGCTGTGTTATTAATCATGACCTAAACTTGAACCACGTGGCGGTATCATAAAGATACCTGGCGACTCATGAGCAAAGGTGACCTAAACAGAGCAAATATAATAAAGATAGAAAGAGCAACACTTCCAGGGATTATTGAGCAGTAAATGGTTAACTATATACAGCACAGAGGTCACTGAAACAGCTTTTCTATTGGGGGCTCCCGAGCCAAAATGCCTGTCCCCTGCTCCCAGGGATTATTGAGCAGTAAATGGTTAACTATATACAGCACAGAGGTCTCTGATACAGCTTTTTAATTGGGGGCTCCCGAAGCCACTTTGCCAATCCCCTGCCCCCAGGGATTATTGAGCAGTAAATGGTTAACAATATACAGCACAGAGGTCTCTAACACAGCTTTTTACTTGGGGGCTCCCGAGACCACACTGCCTGTCCCTGCTCCCAGGGATTATTGAGCAGTAAATGGTTAACTATATACAGACACAGAGGCCTCTGACACAGCTATTTAATTGGTGGCTCCCGCAGCCACACTGCCTGACCCCTGCTCCCAGGGATTATTGAGCACTAAATGGTCAACTATATACAGCACAGAGGTCTCTGAAACAGATTTTTAATAGGGAGCTCGCGACCACACTGCCTGACCCCTGCTCCCAGGGATTATTGAGAACTAAATGGTTAACTATATACAGAACAGAGGTCTCTGAAACAGCTTTTTATTTGGAAGCTCCAGGACCACACTGCCTGTCCCCTGCTCCCAAGGATTATTCAGCAGTAAATGGTTAACTATTTACAGGCACAGAGTCTCTGAAACACCTTTTGTATTGGCGGCTCTCAGAGCCACTCTGCATGTCACCTGCTCCCAGGGATTATTGAGCAGTAAATTGTTAACTATATACAGGCACAGAGGTCCCTGAAACAGCTTTTTAATTGGGGGCTCCCGAGGCCACACTGAGTGTCCCCAGCTCCCAGGGATTTTTGAGCAGTAAATGGTTAAATATATACAGCACAGAGGTCTCTGAAACAGCTTTTTAATTGGCGGCTCCCGAGGCCACACTGAGTGTCCCCTTCTCCCAGGGATTATTGAGCAGTAAATGGTTAACTATTTACAGCACAGAGGTCTCTGAAATAGCTTTTTAATTGGGGGCTCCCGAGGCCACACTGCCTGTCCCCTGCTCTCAGGGATTATTGAGCAGTAAATGGTTAACTTTTTACAGCACAGAGGTCTCTGAAACAGTTTTTTAATTGGGGGCTACGGAGGCCACACTGCCTGTCCCCTGCTCCCAGGGATTATTGAGCAGTAAATGGTTAACTATATACAGCACAGAGGTCACTGAAACAGCTTTTTAATTGGGGTCTCCTGGGCCACATTTCCGGTCCCCTGCTCCCAGGGATTATTGAGAACTCAATGGTTAACTATATACAGCACAGATGTCACTGACACAGCTTTTTCATTGGGGTCTCCAGAGGCCACACTGCCTGTCCCCCGCTCCCTGGGATTATTGAGCAGTAAATGGTTAACTGTATACAGCACAGAGGTCATTGAAACAGCTTTTTAATTGGGGGCTCTCGGATCACACTGCCCGTTTCCTGCTCCCAGGGATTATTCAGCAGTAAATGGTTAACTATATGGAGGCACAGTGGTCTCTGTAACAGATTTTTAATTGGGGACTCCCGAGGCCACACTGCCTGTCTCCTGCTCCCAGCGATTATTGAGCAGTAAATGGTTAAATATATACAGCACAGAGGTCTCTGAAACAGCTTTTTAATTGGGGGTTCCCGAGGCCACACTGCATGTCCCCTGCACCCAGGGATTATTGAGAACTAAATGGTCAACTATATACACACGCACAGCGTTCACTAAAACAGCTTTTTAATTGGGAGATCCCGGACCACACTTCCTGTCCCCTGCTCCCAGGGATTATTGAGCAGTAAATGGTTCACGAAATACAGCACAGAGGTCTCTGAGACAGCTTTTTAATTGGGTGCTCCCGAGGCCACACTGCCTGTCCCCTGCTCCCAGGGATTATTGACCAGTAAATGGTTAACTATATACAGGCACAGAGGTCTCGGAAACAGCATTTTAAATGGGGGCCTCCGAGGCCACACTGCCTGTCGCCTGCTCCTGTAGCCATGTAAAATGGCTGCGTACCGATTAATCTTGCCAAAACCCAGTTTAAAATGGCTCACCTGAAAGACTGCTGGGAAAAGCAGCCAAGAAGACACAGGCAGGCAGCTGCAGACAGGTTTGCATATTCAGCTCTGGGAACGTAGCCCAGATCGAAACTCAGGGCTATCAATAGCCCTTCAACCCAGGTATCCGCAGTTTCATTCAGGACTGTTTACACCTAATCTACTCAGACATCCACAGTTGAATGGGCTATCCCCGGGAACAATTGCAACATATTAGCAATTGAATACCGGGCCAGACCTGTCGGCGCCTGCAGTGGCCGAAACAAAGACAGGTGAGCGACCACCCCACGATCGAGGAATCGCCTCACCATTGGACACATCGACCCCAGAGACTGGGGACAGATTCCAAATACTTGGGACTCAGTGTCAAGGGCCGCCCCGGGAGGCGGGAAGCCCCTGGGCCCTATAAAAGTAAAGGTCCAAGTTCAGATCTCGCTTTCTCTCCTCTTCGCCTGCTCGAGACCTTCGCAAGACCAGCCACCGGCAGCAGTAAGTGTGAACCCAACGATCGCTATCCGGTAGAGACACCGAGCCACCGACCTGTAGCAGCCTTTTGAATCCCGCGGGCCAGATCTGATTGGACAAGCCATTCGTTTCCCTGACCTGGTGGGCTCTTCCTAAGTTAAGTATTGGCCAGTAGTGATAGGTTTGTTATATAGAAAGTAGTATTAGGGTATTAATATTGCTTGTTGTATATAATAAATGACCGTTGTTTTAATCTTTACTAAGCGGTGTGCTGTGTTATTAATCATGACCTAAACTTGAACCACGTGGCGGTATCATAAAGATACCTGGCGACTCATGAGCAAAGGTGACCTAAACAGAGCAAATATAATAAAGATAGAAAGAGCAACACTTCCAGGGATTATTGAGCAGTAAATGGTTAACTATATACAGCACAGAGGTCACTGAAACAGCTTTTCTATTGGGGGCTCCCGAGCCAAAATGCCTGTCCCCTGCTCCCAGGGATTAGTGAGCAGTAAATGGTTAACTATATACAGCACAGAGGTCTCTGATACAGCTTTTTAATTGGGGGCTCCCGAAGCCACTTTGCCAATCCCCTGCCCCCAGGGATTATTGAGCAGTAAATGGTTAACAATATACAGCACAGAGGTCTCTAACACAGCTTTTTACTTGGGGGCTCCCGAGACCACACTGCCTGTCCCTGCTCCCAGGGATTATTGAGCAGTAAATTGTTAACTATATACAGGCACAGAGGTCCCTGAAACAGCTTTTTAATTGGGGGCTCCCGAGGCCACGCTGAGTGTCCCCAGCTCCCAGGGATTTTTGAGCAGTAAATGGTTAAATATATACAGCACAGAGGTCTCTGAGACAGCTTTTTAATTGGGTGATCCGGAGGCCACACTGCCTGTCCCCTGCTCCCAGGGATTATTGAACAGTAAATGGTTAACTATATACAGCACAGAGGTCACTGAAACAGCTTTTTAATTGGGGTCTCCTGGGCCACATTTCCGGTCCCCTGCTCCCAGGGATTATTGAGAACTCAATGGTTAACTATATACAGCACAGATGTCACTGACACAGCTTTTTCATTGGGGTCTCCATTGGCCACACTGCCTGTCCCCCGCTCCCTGGGATTATTGAGCAGTAAATGGTTAACTGTATACAGCACAGAGGTCATTGAAACAGCTTTTTAATTGGGGGCTCTCAGATCACACTGCCCGTTTCCTGCTCCCAGGGATTATTGAGCAGTAAATGGTTAACTATATGGAGGCACAGTGGTCTCTGTAACAGATTTTTAATTGGGGACTCCCGAGGCCACACTGCCTGTCTCCTGCTCCCAGCGATTATTGAGCAGTAAATGGTTAAATATATACAGCACAGAGGTCTCTGAAACAGCTATTTACTTGGGGGCTCCCGAGGCCACGCTCCCTGCTCCCATGAATTGTTGAGAACTAAATTGTTAACTATATACAGGCACAGAGATCTCTGAAAAAGATTTATAATTGGGAGCTCCCGACCACACTGCCTGACCCCTGCTCCGAGGGATTATTGAGCAGTAAATGGTTAACTATATACAGCACGGAGGTCTCTGAAACAGCTTTTTAATTTTGGGCTCCCGGACCACACTGCCTGTCTCCTGCTCCCAGGGATTTTTGAGCAATAAATGGTTAACTCTTTACAGGCACAGAGGTCTCTGAAACAGCTTTTGTATTGGGGGCTCCAGAGGCCACACTGCCTGTCCCCTGCTCCCAGGGATTATTGAGCACTAAATGGTTAACTCTTTACAGGCACAGAGGTCTCTGAAACAGCTTTTGTATTGGGGGCTCCCGAGGCCACACTGCCTGACCCCTGCTCCCAGGGATTATTGAGCAGTAAATGGTTAACTATATACAGAGCATACATCTCTGAAACAGCTTTTTAATTGGGAGCTCCAGGACCATACTGCCTGTCCAATGCTCCCAAGAATTATTGAGCAGTAAATGGTTAACTATATACAGCACAGAGGTCTCTGAAACAGCTTTTTAATTGGGAGCTCCTGTCCACTGCTCCCAGGGATTATTGAGCTGTAAATTTTTTAACTATATACAGCACAGAGGTCTCTAACACAGCTTTTTAATTGGGTGCTCCTGTCCCCTGCTCCCAGGGATTATTGAGAACTAAATGGTTAACTATATACAGCACAGAGGTCTCTGAAACAGCTTTTTAT
This sequence comes from Scyliorhinus torazame, assembly GCF_047496885.1. Taxonomy (NCBI): domain Eukaryota; kingdom Metazoa; phylum Chordata; class Chondrichthyes; order Carcharhiniformes; family Scyliorhinidae; genus Scyliorhinus; species Scyliorhinus torazame. Next base: position 652,505 of record NW_027307805.1, on the reverse strand, counting down.
TTGGGAGCTCCAGGACCACACCGCCGGTCCTCTGCTCCCAAGGATTATAGAGCAGTAAATGGTTAACTATATACAGCACAGAGGTCTCTGAAACAGCTTTTTAGTTGGGTGCTCCCGAGGTCACACTGCCTTTCCCCTGCTCCCAGGGATTATTGAGCAGTAAATGGTTAACTAAATATAGGCACATAGGTCACTGAAACAGCTTTTAATTGGGGGCTCCCGAGGCCACACTGCCTGTCCCCTGCTCCCAGGGATAATTGAGCAGTAAATGGTTAACTATCTACAGAGAAGAGGTCTCTGAAACAGCTTTTTAATTGGGGGCTCCCGAGGCCACACTGCCTGTTCCCTGCTCCCAGGGATTATGGAGAGGAAGTAAATGGTTAACTATATACAGCACAGAGGTCATTGAAACAGCTTTTTATTGTGGGCTCCGGGAACACATTGCCTGTCCGCTGCTCCTAGGGATTATTGAGCAGTAAATGGTTAACTATATATAGCACAGAGGTGACTGAAACAGTTTTTAATTGGGGTCTCCTGGACCACATTTCCGGTCCCCTGCTCTCAGGGATTATTGAGCAGTAAATGGTTAACTATATACAGCACAGAGGTCTCTGAAACAGCTTTTTAATTGGGGTCTCCTCGACCACATTTCCGGTCCCCTGCTCCCAGGGATTATTGAGAACTAAATGGTTAACTATATACAGCACAGATGTCTCTGAAACAGCTTTTTATTTGGTAGCTCCAGGACCACACTGCCGGTCCTCTGCTCCCAAGGATTATTGAGCAGTAAATGGTTAACTATATACAGGCACAGAGGTCTCTGAAACAGCTTTTCTATTGGGGGCTCCCAGAGCCACACTGCATGTCACCTGCTCCCAGGGATTATTGAGCAGTAAATGGGTACCTATATGAAGGCATAGAGGTCACTGAAACAGCTTTTTAATTGGGAGCTCCCGGACCACACTGCCTGTCCTCTGCTCACAGGGATTATTGAGAAGTAAATGGTTAACTATATACAGCACAGATGTCACTGACACAGCTTTTTAATTGGGGTCTCCCGAGGCCACACTGCCTGTCCCCTGCTCCCAGGGATTATTGAGCAGTAAATGGTTAACTATATACAGCACAGAGGTCTCTGAAACAGCTTTTTAATTGGGGTCTCCCGAGGCCACACTGCCTGTCCCCTGCGTCCAGAGGTTATTGAGCAGTAAATGGTTAACTATATACAGCACAGAGGTCTCAGAAAAAGATTTTTAATTGGGGGCTCCTGAGGCCACACTGCCTGTCACCTGCTCCCAGGGATTATTGAGCTGTAAATGGTTAACTATATACAGCATAAAGGTCTCTGAAACATCTTTTTAATTGGGGGCTTCCGAGGTCACACTGCTTTTTCCCTGCTCCCAGGGATTATGGAGAGGAAGTAAATGATGAACTATATTGTTCTAACCTGCCTACTGATGATTGGCTGGGGACTAATGATTATCCCACAATCCTATGGGAGAATGAACTTCCCCAATGAGGGGGGCGGAGAAACTCCTACTATAAATAAGCTGGCCAGTCCAGGAACCAGGAGGAAGGAGAAGGTAGCAAGGGAAGTTACTGCTATGTATATATTGTTATAGTGAATAAACGTTATTATTTTGTATCCTTAAAACTCGTGCTGGATTCTTCGGGGCCCTTACAAAACTGGCGACGAGGATGGGATCGAATGGGGACAGAGACGCTGACATGACGGAGGCAGCAGACTCTGACTCCGAGATGGAGACACAGGATAAATCAGAGGGGGAATCCTCGGGTCCACAGGCCGTGGATGTACAACCGCGCCGTTCATCACGGAAGCGCCGGTCTCCGTCTCGTTATACGCCGCCTGATCCAGCGCCGCGTGCAAATGGCGTCCGGCCTGCGGCCAAACGAGTTTGACGCCTCCTTTCGCCAGGGCCTACGGTGGATTCCTTGGACTTTGGGGGGGAGGGATGTTATAACCTGCCTACTGACGATTGGCTTTATCGACCGGCCCCATGTCGACCCCCACGACCGGTGAGGTGGTTGCAACCCTAAATTTTATGGACACCTTGCCTGTCACGGCATCACAGATCCGTGAGTGGACCCAGACGGAGCCAGTCCTGTCAAAGGTTCGGCACATAGTCCTGTATGGTGGGCAGCATAGACAGCTCCCAGGCCAGTTGCGGGCATTTTCCTCCAAGCTGTCAGAATTCAGCGTGGAAGACGCCATCCTCTTGTGGGGGACGCGTGTGGTTGTCCCGGAAAAAGGCCAGGAGCTGATATTATCAGACTTACACAATGGGCATCCGGGCGTGACCAAGATGAAAATGTTGGACCGGAGTTATGTCTGGTGGCCAGGCCTCGACACTGACATTGAGAAGGTGGCCCAAAACTGCTCCATTTGCCAGGAGCATCAGAAGCTTCCGCCGGCCGCGCCCCTACATCACTGGGAATGGCCAGGGCGGCCTTGGGCACGCTTGCATGCAGATTTCGCAGGCCCGTTTCAAGGATCCATGTTCCTTCTATTAATTGACGCCCAGTCTAAATGGCTAGAGGTGCATAAGATGCAGGGGACAACGTCCTGTGCAACAATTGAAAAAATGCGTTTATCATTTAGCACGCATGGCCTCCCCGAGGTGCTGGTCACGGATAACGGCACTCCATTCACGAGTGAGGAGTTTGCTAGGTTTACAAAGATGAACGGCATCCGCCATATCCGCACTGCCCCTTACCACCCGGCTTCAAATGGGTTGGCAGAGCGTGCAGTGCAAACATTCAAAAGAGGCCTAAAGAAGCAGTCTTCCGGATCAATGGACACGAGACTGGCTCGGTTTTTGTTTACGTACAGGACCACCCCCCATACAGTGACTGGGGTAGCTCCCGCAGAACTCCTAATGGGCCGGAGACTTCGCACCCGCCTTAGTATGGTCTTCCCGGACATTGGCGCAAAAGTACGCCGCACACAAGAACGGCAGGGACCGGGATTGTCTCAGCATCGTCCGATTCGGCAGTTTGTGCCCGGTGACCCAGTATTCGTGCGGAATTTTGCTGGTGGTGCCCAATGGGTTCCTGGGGTGATCTTTCGCCAAACGGGCCCTATATCGTACCAAGTGCAAGCCCAGGGTCGTCTCCAGCGAAAACATGTAGACCACGTCCGGTCCAGAAGATCATCCCTGCAAAAGATTCCCCGCCCCCAGAGCTCAGTTCAACAGCGGCAAAGACCAGAAACCAGGGAAGGTAGTCCTCCAAATCTTCCACTGGTGCCTCACTCAAAGCCTGCGCAGGTCATGACGGGACCGAATGGGGACAGAGACGCTGACATGACGGAGGCAGCAGACTCTGACTCCGAGATGGAGGCACAGGATGAATCAGAGGGGGAATCCTCGGGTCCACAGGCCGTGGATGTACAACCGCGCCGTTCATCACGGAAGCGCCGGTCTCCGTCTCGTTATACGCCGCCTGATCCAGCGCCGCGTGCAAATGGCGTCTGGCCTGCGGCCAAACGAGTTCGACGCCTCCTTTCGCCAGGGCCTACGGTGGATTCCTTGGACTTTGGGGGGGGGAGGGATGTTATAACCTGCCTACTGACGATTGGCTGGGGACTAATGATTATCCCACAATCCTATGGGAGTATGAACTTCCCCAATGAGGGGGGCGGAGAAACTCCTACTATAAATAAGCTGGCCAGTCCAGGAACCAGGAGGAAGGAGAAGGTAGCAAGGGAAGGTACTGCTATGTATATATTGTTATAGTGAATAAACGTTATTATTTTGTATCCTTAAAACTCGTGCTGGATTCTTCGGGGCCCTTACAAAAATATACAGCACAGAGGTCACTGAAACAGTTTTTACTTAGGGGCTCCCAGACCACACTGCCTGTCCCCTGCTCCCAGGGATTATTGAGCAGTAAATGGTTAACTATATACAGCACAGAGGTCACTGAAACAGCTTTTTAATTGTGGGCTCCCGGACCACATTGCCTGTCCCCTGCTCCCAGGGATTATTGAGCAGTAAATGGTTAACTAGATACAGCACAGAGGCTTCTGAAACATATTTTTAATTGGGGGCTCCCGGACCACACTGCCTGTCCCCTGCTCCCAGCGTTTATTGAGCAGTAAATGGTTAACTATAAACAGCACAGTTGTCTCTGAAACAACTTTTGTATTCGGGGCTCCCAGGCCACACTGCCTGTCCCCTGCTGCCAGGGATTATTGAGCATTAATTGGTTAACTATATACAGGCACATAGGTCACTGAAACAGCTTTTTATTTGAGAGCTCGCAGAGCCACACTGCATGTCACCTGCTCCCAGGGATTATTGGGCAGTAAATGGTTAACTATATACAGGCACAGAAGTCGCTGAAACAGCTTTTTAATTGGGGGCTCCCGAGGCCACACTGCCTGTCCCCTGCTCCCAGGGATTATTGAGCAGTAAATGGTTAACTGTATAAAGGCACAGAGGTCACTGAAACAGCTTTTTAATTGGGAGCTCCCGGACCACACTGCCTGTCCTCAGCTCACACGGATTATTGAGAAGTAAATGGTTAACTATACACAGCACAGAAGTCACTGAAATAGACTTTTAATTGGCGGCTCCCGAGGCCACACTGCATGTCACCTGCTCCCAGGGATTATTGAGCAGTAAATGGTTAACTATATCCAGCACAGATGTCACTGACACAGCTTTTTAATTGGGGGCTCCCGAGGCCAAACTGGCTGTCCCCTGCTCCCAGGGATTATTGAGCAGTAAACGGTTAACATTCTGCAGCACAGAGGTCTCTAAAACAGCTTTTTAATTGGGGGCTCCTGAGGCCACACTGCCTGTCCCCTGCTCCCAGGGATTATTGAGCGGGAAATGGTTAACTACGTACAGAGCAGAGGTCTCTGAAATAGCCTTTTAATTGGGGGCTCCTGAATCACACTGCCTGTCCCCTGCTCCCAACGTTGATTGAGCAGTAAATGGTAAACTATATACAGGACAGAGGTCTCTGAAACAGCTTTTTAATTGGGGGCTCCCGAGGGCACACTGCCTGTCCCCTGCTCCCAGGGATTATTGAGCAGTAAATGGTTAACTATATCCAGCACAAAGGTCTCTGAAACAGCTTTTTAATTGGGGGCACCCGCGGCCACACTGCATGTCTCCTGCTCCCAGTGATTATTGAGCAGTAAATGGTTAACTATATACAGCACAGAGGCTTCTGAAACATATTTTTAATTGGGGGTCCCGGGACAACACTGACTGTCCTCTGTTCACAGGGATTATTGAGAAGTAAATGGTTAACTATATGTAGGCACAGTTGTCTCTGAAACAGCTTTTGTATTGGGGGCTCCCAGAGCCACACTGCATGTCACCTGCTCCCATGGATTGCTGAGCATTAAATGGTTAACTACATACAGGCACAGATGTCTCTGAAACAGCTTTTTAATTTGGGGCTCCAGAGGTCACACTGCCTGTCCCCTGCTCCCAGGGATTACTGAGCAGTAAATGGTTAACTGTATACAGCACAGAGGTCTCTGAAATAGCTTTTTAATTGGGGGCTCCCGAGGCCACACTGCCTCTCCCCTGCTCCCAGGGATTATTGAGCAGTAAATGGTTAACTGTATACAGGCTCAGATGTCTCTGAAACAGCTTTTTAATTGGGGGCTCCCGGAGCCACACTGCCTGAGCCCTGGTCCCAGGTATTATTGAGCAGTAAATGGTTAACTATGTACAGGCACAGAGGTCTCCGAAACAGCTGTTTAATTGGGGGCTCCCGGACCACACTGCCTGACCCCTGCTCCCAGGGATTATTGAGATGTAAATGGTTAACTATATACAGCACAGAGGTCTCTGAAACAGCTTTTTAATTGGGGGCTCCCGGACCACACTGCCTGGCCTCTGCTCACAGGGATTATTGAGAAGGAAATGGTTAACTATATACAGGCACAGTTGTCTCTGAAACAGCTTTTTTAATTGGGGGCTGCTGAGGCCACACTGCCTGTCCCCTGCTCACAGGGATTATTGAGCAGCAAATGTTTCACTCTATACAGCACAGAGGTCACTGAAACAGCTTTTTAATTGGGGGCTCCCGGACCACACTACCTGTCCCCTGCTCCAAGAGATTATTGTGCAGTAAATGGTTAAGTATATACAGCACACTGCACACCACTGATAGTAAAAAATGTACCACAACCCCATCAGGCACCCAGCACGCCCCACACCACTGACAGTACACAATGTAACAAACCCCCATCAGGCACCCAGCACACCGCACACCACTGACAGCACACAATGTACCACACCCCCATCAGACACCCAGCACACCGCACACCACTGACAGTACACAATGTACCACACCCCCATCAGACACCCAGCACACCGCACACCACTGACAGTACACAATGTACCACACCCCCATCTGGCGCCCAGCACACCGCACACCACTGACAGTACACAATGTACCACAGCCCCTTCAGACACCCAGCACACCGCACACTACTGACAGTACAAAATGTACCACACCCCCATCTGGCACCCAGCACACCGCACACCACTGACAGTTCACAATGTACCACACCCCCATCAGACACTCAGCACACCGCACCCCACTGACAGTACACAATGTACCACACCCCCATCAGGCACCCAGCACACCGCACACCACTGACAGTACACAATGTACAACAACCCCATCAGGCACCCTGCTGACCGCACACCACTGAATGTACACAATGTACCACAGCCCCATCAGGCACCCAGCACACCGCACACCACTTATAGTACACAATGTACCACAGCCCCATCAGACACCCAGCACACCTCACACCACTGGCAGTGCACAATGTACCACAGCCCCATCAGACACTCAGCACACCGCACACCACTGACGGTACACAATGTACCATACCCCCATCAGACACCCAGCACACCGCACACCACTGACAGTACACAATGTACCACAGCCCCATCAGACACACAGCACACCGCACACCACTGACAGTACACAATGTACCACACCCCCATCAGACACCCAGCACACCGCACACCACTGACAGTACACAATGTACCACAGCCACATCAGACACCCAGCACACCGCACACCACTGACAGTACACAATGTACCAGACCCCCATCAGGCACCCAGCTCATCGCACACCACTGACAGTACACAATGTTCCACACCCCCATCAGACACCCAGCACACCGCACACCACTGACTGTACACAATGTACCACAGTCCCATCAGACACCCAGCACACCGCACACCACTGACAGTACACAATGTACCACACCCCCATCAGCGACCCAGCACGCCGCACACCACTGACAGTACACAATGTACCACAGCCCCATCAGACACCCAGCACACCGCACACCACTGACGGTACACAATGTACCACACCCCCACAGACTCCCAGCACACCGCACACCACTGACAGTACACAATGTACCGCACCCCCATCAGGCACCCAGCACACCACACACCACTGACAGTACACAATGTACCACACCCCCATCAGACACCCAGCACACCGTACACCACTGACTGTACACAATGTACCACAGCCCCATCAGACACCCAGCACACCGCACACCACTGACAGTACACAATGTACCACAACCCCATCAGACACCCAGCACACCGCACACCACTGACAGTACACAATGTACCTCACCCCCATCAGGCACCCAGCACGCCGCACACCACTGACAGTACACAATGTCCCACACCCCCATCAGACACCCAGCACACCGCACACCACTGACAGTACACAATGTACCAGACGCCCACAGACTCCCAGCACACCGCACACCACTGACAGTACACAATGTCCCACACCCCAATCAGACACCCAGCACACCGCACACCACTGACAGTACACGATGTACCACAACCCCATCAGACACCCAGCACACCGCACACCACTGACAGTACACAATGTACCTCACCCCCATCAGACACCCAGCTCACCGCACACCACTGACAGTACACAATGTACCACACCCCCATCAAGCACCCAGCACGCCGCACACCACTGACAGTACACAATGTCCCACCCCCATCAGACACCCAGCACACCGCACACCACTGACAGTACACAATGTCCCACACACACATCAGACACCCAGCACACGGCACACCACTGACAGTACACAATGTACCACACCCCCATTAGACACCCAGCACACCGCACACCACTGACAGTACACAATGTACCAGACCCCCACAGACTCCCAGCACACCGTACACCACTGACAGTACACAATGTCCCACACCCACATCAGACACCCAGCACACCGCACACCACTGACAGTACACTATGTACCACACACCCATCAGGCACCCAGCACACCGCACACCACTGACAGTACACAATGTACCGCACACACATCAGGCACCCAGCACACCACACACCACTGACAGTACACAATGTACCACAGCCCCATCAGATACCCAGCTCATCGCACACCACAGACAGTACACAATGTTCCACACCCCCATCAGACACCCAGCACACCGCACACCACTGATAGTACACAATGTACCACACCCCCATCAGGCACCCAGCACGCCGCACACCACTGACAGTACACAATGTACAACAGCCCCATCAGACACCCAGCACACCGCACACCACTGACAGTACACAATGTACCACACCCCCATCAGACACACAGCACACCGCACACCACTGACAGTACACAATCTACCACACCCCCATCAGGCACCCAGCAAACCACACACCACTGACAGTACACAATGTACCACAGCCCCATCAGGCACCCAGCACACCGCACACCACTGACAGTACACAATGTACCACAGCCCCATCAGACACCCAGCACACCGCACACCACTGACAGTACACAATGTACCACACCCCCATCAGACACCCAGCACACCACACACCACTGACAGTACACAATGTACCACACCCCCATCAGACACCCAGCACACGGCACACCACTGACAGTGCACAATGTACCACACCCCCATCAGACACCCAGCACACCGCACACCACTGACAGTACACAATGTACCACAGTCCCATCAGGCACCCAGCACACCACACACCACTGACAGTACACAATGTACCACACCCCCATCAGACAACAAGCACACCGCACACCACTGACAGTACACAATGTACCACACCCCCATCAGACACCCAGCACACCGCACACCACTGACAGTACACAATGTACCACACCCCCATCAGGCACCCAGCACACCGCACACCACTGACAGTACACAATGTACCACACCCCCATCAGACACCCAGCTCAACACACACCACTGACAGTACACAATGTACCACACCCCCATCAGACACCCAGCTCACTGCACATCACTGACAGTACACAATGTACCACACCCCCATCAGGCACCCAGCACACCGCACACCACTGACAGTACACAATGTACCACAGCCTCATCAGACACCCAGCTCACCGCACACGACTGACAGTACACAATGTACCACACCCCCATCAGACACCCAGCACACCGCACACCACTGACAGTACACAATGTACCACAGCCCCATCAGGCACCCAGCACACCGCACACCACTGACAGTACACAATGTCCCACACCCCCATCAGGCACCCAGCACACCGCACACCACTGACAGTACACAATGTACCACACCCCCATCAGACACCCAGCACACCGCACACCACTGACAGTACACAATGTACCACACCCCCATCAGACACCCAGCACACCGCACACGACTGACAGTACACAATGTACCACACCCCCATCAGGCACCCAGCACACCGCACACCACTGACAATACATAATGTACCACACCCCCATCAGACACCCAGCACACCGCACACGACTGACAGTACACAATGTACCACACCCCCATCAGACACCCAGCGCACCGCACACCACTGACAATACACAATGTACCACACCCCCATCAGACACCCAGCACACGGCACACCACTGACAGTACACAATGTACCACACCCCCATCAGACACCCAGCACACGGCACACCACTGACAGTACACAATGTACCACACCCCCATCAGACACCCAGCTCAACACACACCACTGACAGTACACAATGTACCACATCCCCATCAGACACCCAGCACACTGCACACCACTGACAGTACACAATGTACCACACCCCCATCAGACACCCAGCTCAACACACACCACTGACAGTACACAATGTACCACAGCCCCATCAGACACCCAGCACACCACACACCACTGACAGTACACAATGTACCACATCCCCATCAGACACCCAGCTCACCGGACACCACTGACAGTACACAATGTACCACAGCCCCATCAGACTCCCAGCACACCGCACACCACTGACAGTACACAATGTACCACAGTCCCATCAGGCACCCAGCACACCACACACCACTGACAGTACACAATGTACCACACCCCCATCAGACACCCAGCACACCGCACACCACTGACAGTACACAATGTATCACAGTCCCATCAGGCAACCAGCTCACCGCACACCACTGACAGTACACAATGTACCACACCCCCATCAGAGACCCAGCACACCCCACACCACTGACAGTACACAATGTACCACACCCCCATCAGGCACCCAGCACACCCCACACCACTGACAGTACACAATGTACCACACCCCCATCAGACACACAGCACACCGCACACCACTGACAGTACACAATGTACCACACCCCCATCAGACACCCAGCACACCGCACACCACTGACAGTACACAATGTAGCACACCCCCATCAGACACCCAGCACACCGCACACCACTGACAGTACACAATGTACCACACCCCAGCAGACACCCAGCACACCACACACCACTGACAGTACACAATGTACCACACCCCCATCAGACACCCAGCACACCACACACCACTGACAGTACACAATGTACCAGACCCCCACAGACTCCCAGCACACCGCACACCACTGACAGTACACAATGTACCACATCCCCATCAGACACCCAGGTCACTGCACACCACTGACAGTACACAATGTACCACACCCCCATCAGACACCCAGCACACCGCACACCACTGACAGTAGACAATGTACCACAGCCCCATCAGACACCCAGCACACCACACACCACTGACAGTACACAATGTACCACATCCCCATCAGACACCCAGCTCACCGGACACCACTGACAGTACACAATGTACAACAGCCCCATCAGACACCCAGCACACCGCACACCACTGACAGTACACAATGTACCACAGTCCCATCAGGCACCCAGCACACCACACACCACTGACAGTACACAATGTACCACACCCCCATCAGACACCCAGCACACCGCACACCACTGACGGTACACAATGTACCACAGTCCCATCAGGCAACCAGCTCACCGCACACCACTGACAGTACACAATGTACCACAACCCCATCAGACACCCAGCACACCGCACACCACTGACAGTACACAATGTACCTCACCCCCATCAGGCACCCAGCACGCCGCACACCACTGACAGTACACAATGTCCCACACCCCCATCAGACACCCAGCACACCGCACACCACTGACAGTACACAATGTACCACACCCCCATCAGACACCCAGCACACCGCACACCACTGACAGTACACAATGAACCAGACCCCCACAGACTCCCAGCCACCGCACACCACTGACAGTACACAATGTCCCACACCCCCATCAGACACCCAGCACACCGCACACCACTGACAGTACACAATGTACCTCACCCCCATCAGACACCCAGCACACCGTACACCACTGACTGTACACAATGTACCACACCCCCATCAGACACCCAGCACACCGCACACCACTGACAGTACACGATGTACCACAACCCCATCAGACACCCAGCACAGCGCACACCACTGACAGTACACAATGTACCTCACCCCCATCAGACACCCAGCTCACCGCACACCACTGACAGTACACAATGTACCACACCCCCATCAAGCACCCAGCACGCCGCACACCACTGACAGTACACAATGTCCCACACCCCCATCAGACACCCAGCACACCGCACACCACTGACAGTACACAATGTCCCACACCCACATCAGACACCCAGCACACCGCACACCACTGAAAGTACACAATGTACCACACCCCCATCAGACACCCAGCACACCGCACACCACTGACAGTACACAATGTACCAGACCCCCACAGACTCCCAGCACACCGCACACCACTGACAGTACACAATGTCCCACACCCACATCAGACACCCAGCACACCGCACACCACTGACAGTACACAATGTACCACACACCCATCAGACACCCAGCACACCGCACACCACTGACAGTACACAATGTACCACAGTCCCATCAGGCACCCAGCACACCACACACCACTGACAGTACACAATGTACCACACCCCCATCAGACACCCAGCACACCGCACACCACTGGCAGTGCACAATGTACCACACCCCCATCAGACACCCAGCACACCGCACACCACTGACAGTACACAATGTACCACAGTCCCATCAGGCACCCAGCACACCACACACCACTGACAGTACACAATGTACCACACCCCCATCAGACAACCAGCACACCGCACACCACTGACAGTACACAATGTACCACAGTCCCATCAGGCAACCAGCTCACCGCACACCACTGACAGTACACAATGTACCACACCCCCATCAGAGACCCAGCACACCGGACACCACTGACAGTACACAATGTACCACACCCCCATCAGTCACTCAGCACACCACTGACAGTACACAATGTACCACACCCCCATCAGACACCCAGCACACCGCACACTACTGACAGTACACAATGTACCACACCCCCATCAGACACCCAGCACACCGCACACCACTGACAGTACACAATGTACCACACCCCCATCAGGCACCCAGCACACCGCACACCACTGACAGTACACAATGTACCACACCCCCATCAGACACCCAGCTCAACACACACCACTGACAGTACACAATGTACCACACCCCCATCAGACACCCAGCTCACTGCACATCACTGACAGTACACAATGTACCACACCCCCATCAGGCACCCAGCACACCGCACACCACTGACAGTAGACAATGTACCACAGCCTCATCAGACACCCAGCTCACCGCACACGACTGACAGTACACAATGTACCACACCCCCATCAGACACCCAGCACACCGCACACCACTGACAGTACACAATGTACCACAGCCCCATCAGGCACCGAGCACACCGCACACCACTGACAGTACACAATGTCCCACACCCCCATCAGGCACCCAGCACACCGCACACCACTGACAGTACACAATGTACCACACCCCCATCAGACACCCAGCACACCGCACACCACTGACAGTACACAATGTACCACACCCCCATCAGACACCCAGCACACCGCACACGACTGACAGTACACAATGTACCACACCCCCATCAGGCACCCAGCACACCGCACACCACTGACAATACACAATGTACCACACCCCCATCAGACACCCAGCACACCGCACACGACTGACAGTACACAATGTACCACACCCCCATCAGACACCCAGAGCACCGCACACCACTGACAGTACACAATGTACCACACCCCCATCAGCCACCCAGCACACGGCACACCACTGACAGTACACAATGTACCACACCCCCATCAGACACCCAGCACACGGCACACCACTGACAGTACACAATGTACCACACCCCCATCAGACACCCAGCTCAACACACACCACTGACAGTACACAATGTACCACATCCCCATCAGACACCCAGCACACTGCACACCACTGACAGTACACAATGTACCACACCCCCATCAGACACCCAGCTCAACACACACCACTGACAGTACACAATGTACCACATCCCCATCAGGCACCCAGCACACCGCACACCACTGACAGTACACAATGTACCACAGCCCCATCAGACACCCAGCACACCACACACCACTGACAGTACACAATGTACCACATCCCCATCAGACACCCAGCTCACCGGACACCACTGACAGTACACAATGTACCACAGCCCCATCAGACACCCAGCACACCGCACACCACTGACAGTACACAATGTACCACAGTCCCATCAGGCACCCAGCACACCACACACCACTGACAGTACACAATGTACCACACCCCCATCAGACACCCAGCACACCGCACACCACTGACAGTACACAATGTACCACAGTCCCATCAGGCAACCAGCTCACCGCACACCACTGACAGTACACAATGTACCACACCCCCATCAGAGACCCAGCACACCCCACACCACTGACAGTACACAATGTACCACACCCCCATCAGGCACCCAGCACACCCCACACCACTGACAGTACACAATGTACCACACCCCCATCAGACACACAGCACACCGCACACCACTGACAGTACACAATGTACCACACCCCCATCAGACACCCAGCACACCGCACACCACTGACAGTACACAATGTAGCACACCCCCATCAGACACCCAGCACACCGCACACCACTGACAGTACACAATGTACCACACCCCAGCAGACACCCAGCACACCACACACCACTGACAGTACACAATGTACCACACACCCATCAGACACCCAGCACACCACACACCACTGACAGTACACAATGTACCAGACCCCCACAGACTCCCAGCACACCGCACACCACTGACAGTACACAATGTACCACACACCCATCAGGCACCCAGCACACCGCACACCACTGACAGTACACAATGTACCACACCCCCATCAGACACCCAGCACACCGCACACCACTGACAGTACACAATGTACCACACCCCCATCAGACACCCAGCTCAACACACACCACTGACAGTACACAATGTACCACATCCCCATCAGACACCCAGGTCACTGCACACCACTGACAGTACACAATGTACCACACCCCCATCAGACACCCAGCACACCGCACACCACTGACAGTAGACAATGTACCACAGCCCCATCAGACACCCAGCACACCACACACCACTGACAGTACACAATGTACCACATCCCCATCAGACACCCAGCTCACCGGACACCACTGACAGTACACAATGTACCACAGCCCCATCAGACACCCAGCACACCGCACACAACTGACAGTACACAATGTACCACAGTCCCATCAGGCACCCAGCACACCACACACCACTGACAGTACACAATGTACCACATCCCCATCAGACACCCAGCTCACCGGACACCACTGACAGTACACAATGTACCACAGCCCCATCAGACACCCAGCACACCGCACACCACTGACAGTACACAATGTACCACAGTCCCATCAGGCACCCAGCACACCACACACCACTGACAGTACACAATGTACCACACACCCATCAGACACCCAGCACACGGCACACCACTGACAGTACACAATGTACCACACCCCCATCAGACACCCAGCTCAACACACACCACTGACAGTACACAATGTACCACATCCCCATCAGACACCCAGCACACTGCACACCACTGACAGTACACAATGTACCACACCCCCATCAGACACCCAGCTCAACACACACCACTGACAGTACACAATGTACCACATCCCCATCAGACACCCAGCTCACTGCACACCACTGACAGTACACAATGTACCACAGCCCCATCAGACACCCAGCACACCACACACCACTGACAGTACACAATGTACCACATCCCCATCAGACACCCAGCTCACCGGACACCACTGACAGTACACAATGTACCACAGCCCCATCAGACACCCAGCACACCGCACACCACTGACAGTACACAATGTACCACAGTCCCATCAGGCACCCAGCACACCACACACCACTGACAGTACACAATGTACCACACCCCCATCAGACACCCAGCACACCGCACACCACTGACAGTACACAATGTACCACAGTCCCATCAGGCAACCAGCTCACCGCACACCACTGACAGTACACAATGTACCACACCCCCATCAGAGACCCAGCACACCCCACACCACTGACAGTACACAATGTACCACACCCCCATCAGGCACCCAGCACACCCCACACCACTGACAGTACACAATGTACCACACCCCCATCAGACACACAGCACACCGCACACCACTGACAGTACACAATGTACCACACCCCCATCAGACACCCAGCACACCGCACACCACTGACAGTACACAATGTAGCACACCCCCATCAGACACCCAGCACACCGCACACCACTGACAGTACACAATGTACCACACCCCAGCAGACACCCAGCACACCACACACCACTGACAGTACACAATGTACCACACCCCCATCAGACACCCAGCACACCACACACCACTGACAGTACACAATGTACCAGACCCCCACAGACTCCCAGCACACCGCACACCACTGACAGTACACAATGTACCACACACCCATCAGGCACCCAGCACACCGCACACCACTGACAGTACACAATGTACCACACCCCCATCAGACACCCAGCACACCGCACACCACTGACAGTACACAATGTACCACACCCCCATCAGACACCCAGCTCAACACACACCACTGACAGTACACAATGTACCACATCCCCATCAGACACCCAGGTCACTGCACACCACTGACAGTACACAATGTACCACACCCCCATCAGACACCCAGCACACCGCACACCACTGACAGTAGACAATGTACCACAGCCCCATCAGACACCCAGCACACCACACACCACTGACAGTACACAATGTAGCACATCCCCATCAGACACCCAGCTCACCGGACACCACTGACAGTACACAATGTACCACAGCCCCATCAGACACCCAGCACACCGCACACAACTGACAGTACACAATGTACCACAGTCCCATCAGGCACCCAGCACACCACACACCACTGACAGTACACAATGTACCACACCCCCATCAGACACCCAGCACACCGCACACCACTGACAGTACACAATGTACCACAGTCCCATCAGGCAACCAGCTCACCGCACACCACTGACAGTACACAATGTACCACAACCCCATCAGACACCCAGCACACCGCACACCACTGACAGTACACAATGTACCTCACCCCCATCAGGCACCCAGCACGCCGCACACCACTGACAGTACACAATGTCCCACACCCCCATCAGACACCCAGCACACCGCACACCACTGACAGTACACAATGAACCAGACCCCCACAGACTCCCAGCACACCGCACACCACTGACAGTACACAATGTACCACATCCCCATCAGACACCCAGCTCACCGGACACCACTGACAGTACACAATGTACCACAGCCCCATCAGACACCCAGCACACCGCACACAACTGACAGTACACAATGTACCACAGTCCCATCAGGCACCCAGCACACCGCACACCACTGACAGTACACAATGTACCACAGTCCCATCAGGCACCCAGCACACCGCACACCACTGACAGTACACAATGTACCACACCCCCATCAGACACACAGCTCAACACACACCACTGACAGTACACAATGTACCACATCCCCATCAGACACCCAGGTCACTGCACACCACTGACAGTACACAATGTACCACACCCCCATCAGACACCCAGCACACCGCACACCACTGACAGTAGACAATGTACCACAGCCCCATCAGACACCCAGCACACCACACACCACTGACAGTACACAATGTACCACATCCCCATCAGACACCCAGCTCACCGGACACCACTGACAGTACACAATGTACCACAGCCCCATCAGACACCCAGCACACCGCACACAACTGACAGTACACAATGTACCACAGTCCCATCAGGCACCCAGCACACCACACACCACTGACAGTACACAATGTACCACATCCCCATCAGACACCCAGCTCACCGGACACCACTGACAGTACACAATGTACCACAGCCCCATCAGACACCCAGCACACCGCACACCACTGACAGTACACAATGTACCACAGTCCCATCAGGCACCCAGCACACCACACACCACTGACAGTACACAATGTACCACACCCCCATCAGACACCCAGCACACGGCACACCACTGACAGTACACAATGTACCACACCCCCATCAGACACCCAGCTCAACACACACCACTGACAGTACACAATGTACCACATCCCCATCAGACACCCAGCACACTGCACACCACTGACAGTACACAATGTACCACACCCCCATCAGACACCCAGCTCAACACACACCACTGACAGTACACAATGTACCACATCCCCATCAGACACCCAGCTCACTGCACACCACTGACAGTACACAATGTACCACAGCCCCATCAGACACCCAGCACACCACACACCACTGACAGTACACAATGTACCACATCCCCATCAGACACCCAGCTCACCGGACACCACTGACAGTACACAATGTACCACAGCCCCATCAGACACCCAGCACACCGCACACCACTGACAGTACACAATGTACCACAGTCCCATCAGGCACCCAGCACACCACACACCACTGACAGTACACAATGTACCACACCCCCATCAGACACCCAGCACACCGCACACCACTGACAGTACACAATGTACCACAGTCCCATCAGGCAACCAGCTCACCGCACACCACTGACAGTACACAATGTACCACACCCCCATCAGAGACCCAGCACACCCCACACCACTGACAGTACACAATGTACCACACCCCCATCAGGCACCCAGCACACCCCACACCACTGACAGTACACAATGTACCACACCCCCATCAGACACACAGCACACCGCACACCACTGACAGTACACAATGTACCACACCCCCATCAGACACCCAGCACACCGCACACCACTGACAGTACACAATGTAGCACACCCCCATCAGACACCCAGCACACCGCACACCACTGACAGTACACAATGTACCACACCCCAGCAGACACCCAGCACACCACACACCACTGACAGTACACAATGTACCACACCCCCATCAGACACCCAGCACACCACACACCACTGACAGTACACAATGTACCAGACCCCCACAGACTCCCAGCACACCGCACACCACTGACAGTACACAATGTACCACACACCCATCAGGCACCCAGCACACCGCACACCACTGACAGTACACAATGTACCACACCCCCATCAGACACCCAGCACACCGCACACCACTGACAGTACACAATGTACCACACCCCCATCAGACACCCAGCTCAACACACACCACTGACAGTACACAATGTACCACATCCCCATCAGACACCCAGGTCACTGCACACCACTGACAGTACACAATGTACCACACCCCCATCAGACACCCAGCACACCGCACACCACTGACAGTAGACAATGTACCACAGCCCCATCAGACAACCAGCACACCACACACCACTGACAGTACACAATGTAGCACATCCCCATCAGACACCCAGCTCACCGGACACCACTGACAGTACACAATGTACCACAGCCCCATCAGACACCCAGCACACCGCACACAACTGACAGTACACAATGTACCACAGTCCCATCAGGCACCCAGCACACCACACACCACTGACAGTACACAATGTACCACACCCCCATCAGACACCCAGCACACCGCACACCACTGACAGTACACAATGTACCACAGTCCCATCAGGCAACCAGCTCACCGCACACCACTGACAGTACACAATGTACCACAACCCCATCAGACACCCAGCACACCGCACACCACTGACAGTACACAATGTACCTCACCCCCATCAGGCACCCAGCACGCCGCACACCACTGACAGTACACAATGTCCCACACCCCCATCAGACACCCAGCACACCGCACACCACTGACAGTACACAATGAACCAGACCCCCACAGACTCCCAGCACACCGCACACCACTGACAGTACACAATGTACCACATCCCCATCAGACACCCAGCTCACCGGACACCACTGACAGTACACAATGTACCACAGCCCCATCAGACACCCAGCACACCGCACACAACTGACAGTACACAATGTACCACAGTCCCATCAGGCACCCAGCACACCGCACACCACTAACAGTACACAATGTACCACACCCCCATCAGACACCCAGCACACCGCACACCACTGACAGTACACAATGTACCACAGTCCCATCAGGCAACCAGCTCACCGCACACCACTGACAGTACACAATGTACCACAACCCCATCAGACACCCAGCACACCGCACACCACTGACAGTACACAATGTCCCACACCCCCATCAGACACCCAGCACACCGCACACCACTGACAGTACACAATGTCCCACACCCCCATCAGACACCCAGCACACCGCACACCACTGACAGTACACAATGTCCCACACCCCCATCAGACACCCAGCACACCGGACACCACTGACAGTACACAATGAACCAGACCCCCACAGACTCCCAGCACACCGCACACCACTGACAGTACACAATGTCCCACACCCCCATCAGACACCCAGCACACCGCACACCACTGACAGTACACAATGTACCTCACCCCCATCAGACACCCAGCACACCGCACACCACTGACAGTACACGATGTACCACAACCCCATCAGACACCCAGCACAGCGCACACCACTGACAGTACACAATGTACCTCACCCCCATCAGACACCCAGCTCACCGCACACCACTGACAGTACACAATGTACCACACCCCCATCAAGCACCCAGCACGCCGCACACCACTGACAGTACACAATGTCCCACACCCCCATCAGACACCCAGCACACCGCACACCACTGACAGTACACAATGTCCCACACCCACATCAGACACCCAGCACACCGCACACCACTGAAAGTACACAATGTACCACACCCCCATCAGACACCCAGCACACCGCACACCACTGACAGTACACAATGTACCAGACCCCCACAGACTCCCAGCACACCGCACACCACTGACAGTACACAATGTCCCACACCCACATCAGACACCCAGCACACCGCACACCACTGACAGTACACAATGTACCACACACCCATCAGGCACCCAGCACACCGCACACCACTGACAGTACATAATGTACCGCACCCACATCAGGCACCCAGCACACCACACACCACTGACAGTACACAATGTACCACAGCCCCATCAGATACCCAGCTCATCGCACACCACAGACAGTACACAATGTTCCACACCCCCATCAGACACCCAGCACACCGCACACCACTGACAGTACACAATGTACCACACCCCCATCTGGCAGCCAGCACACTGCACACCACTGACAGTACACAATGTACCACAGCCCCATCAGACACCCAGCACACCGCACACCACTGACAGTACACAATCTACCACACCCCCATCAGACACCCAGCACGCCGCACACCACTGACAGTACACAATGTACCACACCCCCATCAGACACCCAGCACACCGCACACCACTGACAATACACAATCTACCACACCCCCATCAGGCACCCAGCACACCACACACCACTGACAGTACACAATGTACCACACCCCCATCAGACACCCAGCACACCACACACCACTGACAGTACACAATGTACCACACCCCCATCAGACACCCAGCTCACCGCACACCACTGACAGTACACAATGAACCACACCCCCATCAGACACCCAGCACACCGCACACCACTGACAGTACACAATGTACCACAGCCCCATCAGGCACCCAGCACACCGCACACCACGGACAGTACACAATGTCCCACACCCCCATCAGGCACCCAGCACACCGAACACCACTGACAGTACACAATGTACCACACCCCCATCAGGCACCCAGCACACCGCAAACCACTGACAGTACACAATGTACCACAACCCCATCAGACACCCAGCACACCGCACACGACTGACAGTACACAATGTACCACACCCCCATCAGGCACCCAGCACACCGCACACCACTGACAGTACACAATGTACCACACCACCATCAGACACCCAACACACCGCACACCACTGACAGTACACAATGTACCACAGCCTCATCAGACACCCAGATCACCGCACACCACTGACAGTACACAATGTACCACAGCCCCATCAGGCACCCAGCACACCGCACACCACTGACAGTACACAATGTACCACACCCCCATCAGGCACCCAGCACACCGCACACCACTGACAGTACACAATGTACCACACCCCCATCAGGCACCCAGCACACCGCACACCACTGACAGTACACAATGTACCACAGCCTCATCAGACACCCAGATCACCGCACACCACTGACAGTACACAATGTACCACAGCCCCATCAGACACCCAGCTCACCGCACACCACTGACAGTACACAATGAACCACACCCCCATCAGACACCCAGCACACCGCACACCACTGACAGTACACAATGTACCACAGCCCCATCAGGCACCCAGCACACCGCACACCACTGACAGTACACAATGTCCCACACCCCCATCAGGCACCCAGCACACCGAACACCACTGACAGTACACAATGTACCACACCCCCATCAGGCACCCAGCACACCGCAAACCACTGACAGTACACAATGTACCACACCCCCATCAGACACCCAGCACACCGCACACCACTGACAGTACACAATGTACCACACCCCCATCAGACACCCAGCGCACCGCACACCACTGACAGTACACAATGTACCACACCCCCATCAGACACCCAGCACACGGCACACCACTGACAGTACACAATGTACCACACCCCCATCAGACACCCAGCACACGGCACACCACTGACAGTACACAATGTACCACACCCCCATCAGACACCCAGCTCAACACACACCACTGACAGTACACAATGTCCCACACCCCCATCAGACACCCAGCACACCGCACACCACTGACAGTATACAATGTCCCACACCCACATCAGACACCCAGCACACCGCACTCCACTGAAAGTACACAATGTACCACACCCCCATCAGACACCCAGCACACCGCACACCACTGACAGTACACAATGTACCAGACCCCCACAGACTCCCAGCACACCGCACACCACTGACAGTACACAATGTCCCACACCCACATCAGACACCCAGCACACCGCACACCACTGACAGTACATAATGTACCACACACCCATCAGGCACCCAGCACACCGCACACCACTGACAGTACACAATGTACCACAGCCTCATTAGATACCGAGCTCATCGCACACCACAGACAGTACACAATGAACCACACCCCCATCAGACACCCAGCACACCGCACACCACTGACAGTACACAATGTACCACAGCCCCATCAGGCACCCAGCACACCGCACACCACTGACAGTACACAATGTCCCACACCCCCATCAGACACTCAGCACACCGCACACCACTGACTGTACACAATGTACCACAGCCCCATCAGGCACCCAGCACACCGCACACCACTGACAGTACACAATGTACCACAGCCCCATCAGACACCCAGCGCACCGCACACCACTGACAGTACACAATGTACCACAGCCCCATCAGGCACCCAGCACGCCGCACACCACTGACAGTACACAATGTACCACACCCCCATCAGGCACCCAGCACACCGAACACCACTGACAGTACACAATGTACCACACCCCCATCAGGCACCCAGCACACCGCAAACCACTGACAGTACACAATGTACCACAACCCCATCAGACACCCAGCACACCGCACACGACTGACAGTACACAATGTACCACACCCCCATCAGGCACCCAGCACACCGCACACCACTGACAGTACACAATGTACCACACCACCATCAGACACCCAACACACCGCACACCACTGACAGTACACAATGTACCACACCCCCATCAGACACCCAGATCACCGCACACCACTGACAGTACACAATGTACCACAGCCCCATCAGACACCCAACACACCGCACACCACTGACAGTACACAATGTACCACACCCCCATCAGACACCCAGATCACCGCACACCACTGACAGTACACAATGTACCACACCCCCATCAGGCACCCAGCACACCGCACACCACTGACAGTACACAATGTACCACACCCCCATCAGGCACCCAGCACACCGCACACCACTGACAGTACACAATGTACCACACCCCCATCAGGCACCCAGCACACCACACACCACTGACAGTACGCAATGTACCACACCACCATCAGACACCCAGCACACCGCACACCACTGACAGTACACAATGTACCACACCCCCATCAGACACCCAGCACACCGCACAGCACTGACAGTACACAATGTACCACACCCCCATCAGACACCCAGCACACCACTGACAGTACACAATGTACCACAGCCCCATCAGGAACCCAGCTCACCGCACACCACTGACAGCACACAATGTACCACACCCCTATCTGACATCCAGGACACCGCACACCACTGACAGTACACAATGTACCACACCCCCATCAGACACCCTGCTCACCACACACCACTGACAGTACGCAGTATATCACACACCCATCAGACACCCAGTACACAACATACCACTGACAGTACACAATGTACCAGTCCCCATCAGGCACCCAGCTCAACACACACCAGTGACAGTACACAATGGACCACACCCCCATCAAGCACCCAGCACACCGCAAACCACTGACAGTACACAATGTACCACAGCCCCATCAGACACCCAGCACACCACACACCACAGACAGTACACAATGTAGCACTCCCCCATCAGGCACACAGCAAACCGCACACCACTGACAATACACAATGTACCACAGCCCCATCAGACACCCAGCACACCGCACACCACTGACAGTACACGATGTATCACAGCCCCATCAGGCACCCAGTACACCGCACACCACTGACAATACACAATGTACCACAGCCCCATCAGACACGCAGCACACCGCACACCACTGACAGTACACGATGTATCACAGCCCCATCAGGCACCCAGCACACCGCACACCACTGACAGTACACAATGTACCACACCCCCATCAGGCACCCAGCACATCGCACACCACTGACAGTACACAATTTACCGCTGCCCCATCAGACACCCAGCACACAGCACACCACTGACAGTACACAATGTACCACACCCCCATCAGACACCCAGCACACCACACACCACTGACAGTCCACAATATACCAAACCCCCATCAGACACACAGCACAACGCACACCACTGACAGTACACAATGTACCACAGTCCCATCAGACACCCAGCACACCACACACCACTGACAGTCCACAATATACCAAACCCCCATCAGACACACAACACAACGCACACCACTGACAGTACACAATGCACCAAAGCCCCATCAGACACCCAGCACACCGTACACCACTGACAGTGCACAATGTACCACACCCCCATCAGACACCCAGCACACCGCACACCACTGACATTACACAATATACCAAACCCCCATCAGACACACAGCACAACGCACACCACTGACAGTACACAATGTACCACACCCCCATCAGACACCCAGCACACCGCACACCACTGACAGTGCACAATGTACCACACCCCCATCAGGCACCCAGCACACCGCACACCACTGACATTACACAATATACCACACCCCCATCAGGCACCCAGCACACCACACACCACTGACAGTACACAATGTACCACAGCCCCATCAGGCACCCAGCTCACCGCACACCATTGACAGTACACAATGTACCACAGCCACATCAGGCACCCAGCACACCGCACACCACTGACAGTACACAATGTACCACAGGCCCATCATGCACCCAGCACACCGCACACCACTTACAGTGCACAATGTACCACACCCCCATCAGGCACCCAGCACACCGCACACCACTGACAGTACACAATGTACCAGAGCCCCATCAGGCACACAGCACACCACACACCACTGACAGTACACAATGTACCACACCCCCATCAGACACCCAGCACACCACACACCACTGACAGTACACAATGTACCACACCACCATCAGACACCCAGCACACCGCACAGCACTGACAGTACACAATGTACCACACCCCCATCAGACACCCAGCACTCCACACACCACTGACAGTACAAAATGTAGCACACCCCCATCAGACACCCAGCACACCACACACCACTGACAGTACACAATGTACCACACCACCATCAGACACCCAGCACACCGCACAGCACTGACAGTACACAATGTACCACACCCCCATCAGACACCCGGCACACCACACACCACTGACAGTACACAATGTACCACACCACCATCAGACACCCAGCACACCGCACACCACTGACAGTACACAATGTACCACACCCCCATCAGGCACACAGCTCAACACACACCACTGACAGTACACAATGTACCACACCCCCATCAGACACCCAGCACACCGCACACCACTGACAGTACACAATGTACCACACCCCCATCAGACACCCACAACACCGCACACCACTGACAGTACACAATGTACCACACCCCCATCAGGCACCCAGCACACCGCAGAACACTGACAGTACACAATGTACCACAGCCCCAACAGACACCCTGCACACCACACACCACTGACAGTACACGATGTATCACAGCCCCATCAGACACCCAGCACACCGCACACCACTGACAGTACACAATGTACCACACCCCCATCAGGCACCCAGCACACCGCACACCACTGACAGTACACGATGTATCACAGCCCCATCAGACACCCAGCACACCGCACACCACTGACAGTACACAATGTACCACACCCCCATCAGGCACCCAGCACACCGCACACCACTGACAGTACACAATTTACCACTGCCCCATCAGACACCCAGCACACAGCACACCACTGACAGTACACAATGTACCACACCCCCATCAGACACCCAGCACACCGCACACCACTGACAGTACACAATGTACCACAGCCCCATCAGGCAACCAGCTCACCACACACCAGTGACAGACACAGTGCACCACAGCCCTATCAGACAGCCAGCACACCGCACACCACTGACAGTACACAATGTACCGCACCCCCATCAGGCACCCAGCACACCGCACACCACTGACAGTACACAATGTACCACACCCCCATCAGGCACCCAGCACACCACACACCACTGACAGTACACAATGTACCACACCCCTATCTGACATCCAGCACACCGCACACCACTGACAGTACACAATGTACCACACCCCCATCAGACACCCTGCTCACCACACACCACTGACAGTACACAGTATATCACACCCCCATCAGACACCCAGTACACAACATACCACTGACAGTACACAATGTACCAGTCCCCATCAGGCACCCAGCTCAACACACACCAGTGACAGTACACAATGGACCACACCCCCATCAAGCACCCAGCACACCGCAAACCACTGACAGTACACAATGTACCACAGCCCCATCAGTCACCCAGCACACCACACACCACTGACAGTACACAATGTAGCACTCCCCCATCAGGCACCCAGCACACTGCACTCCACTGACAGTACACAATGTAGCACACCCCCATCAGACACCCAGCACACCGCACACCACTGACAGTACACAATGTACCACACCCCCATCAGACACTCAGCACACCGCACACCACTGACAGTACACAATGTATCACAGCCCCATCAGACACCCAGAACACCGCACACCACTGACAGTACACAATGTACCACACCCCCATCAGACACCCAGCACACCGCACACCACTGACAGTACACAATGTACCACAGCCCCATCAGACACTCAGCACACCGCACACCACTGACAGTACACAATTTACCACTGCCCCATCAGACACCCAGCACACAGCACACCACTGACAGTACACAATGTACCACACCCCCATCAGACACCCAGCACACCGCACACCACTGACAGTACACAATGTACCACAGCCCCATCAGGCAACCAGCTCACCACACACCAGTGACAGACACAGTGCACCACAGCCCTATCAGACACCCAGCACACCACACACCACTGAAAGTACACAATGTACCACACCCCCATCAGGCACCCAGCACACCACACACCACTGACAGTACGCAATGTACCACACCACCATTAGACACCCAGCACACCGCACACCACTGACAGTACACAATGTACCACAGCCCCATCAGGAACCCAGCTCACCGCACACCACTGACAGCACACAATGTACCACACCCCTATCTGACATCCAGCTCACCGCACACCACTGACAGTACACAATGTACCACACCCCCATCAGACACCCTGCTCACCACACACCACTGACAGTACACAGTATATCACACCCCCATCAGACACCCAGTACACAACATACCACTGACAGTACACAATGTACCAGTCCCCATCAGGCACCCAGCTCAACACACACCAGTGACAGTACACAATGGACCACACCCCCATCAGTCACCCAGCACACCACACACCACTGACAGTACACAATGTAGCACTCCCCCATCAGGCACCCAGCACACTGCACACCACTGACAGTACACAATGTACCACACCCCCATCAGACACCCAGCACACCGCACACCACTGATAGTACACAATGTACCACACCCCCATCAGACACCCAGCACACCGCACACCACTGACAGTACACAATGTACCACAGCCCCATCAGGCACACAGCACACTGCACACAACTGACAGTACACAATGTACCACAGCCCCATCAGACACCCAGCACACCGCACACCACTGACAGTACACGATGTATCACAGCCCCATCAGGCACCCAGTACACCGCACACCACTGACAATAAACAATGTACCACAGCCCCATCAGACACCCAGCACACCGCACACCACTGACAGCACACGATGTATCACAGCCCCATCAGGCACCCAGCACACCACACACCACTGACAGTACACAAAGTACCACACCCCATCAGGCACCCAGCACACCGCACACCACTGACAGTACACAATTTACCACTGCCCCATCAGATACCCAGCACACAGCACACCACTGACAGTACACAATGTACCACACCCCCATCAGACACCCAGCACACCACACACCACTGACAGTCCACAATATACCAAACCCCCATCAGACACACAGCACAACGCACTCCACTGACAGTACACAATGTACCACACCCCCATCAGACACCCAGCACACCACACACCACTGACAGTCCACAATATACCAAACCACCATCAGACACACAGCACAACGCACACCTCTGACAGTACACAATGCACCAAAGCCCCATCAGACACCCAGCACACCGCACACCACTGACAGTACACAATGTACCACACCCCCATCAGACACCCAGCACACCGCACACCACTGACATTACACAATATACCACACCCCCATCAGGCACCCAGCACACCACACACCAATGACAGTACACAATGTACCGCAGCCCCATCAGGCACCCAGCTCACCGCACACCATTGACAGTACACAATGTACCACAGCCACATCAGGCACCCAGCACACCGCACACCACTGACAGTACACAATGTACCACAGGCCCATCATGCACCCAGCACTCCGCACACCACTTACAGTACACAATGTACCACACCCCCATCAGGCACCCAGCACACCGCACACCACTGACAGTACACAATGTACCAGAGCCCCATCAGGCACACAGCACACCACACACCACTGACAGTACACAATGTACCACACCCCCATCAGACACCCAGCACACCACACACCACTGACAGTACACAATGTACCACACCACCATCAGACACCCAGCACACCGCACAGCATTGACAGTACACAATGTACCACACCCCCATCAGACACCCAGCACTCCACACACCACTGACAGTACACAATGTACCAAACCCCCATCAGGCACCCAGCACACCGCACACCACTGACAGTACACAATGTACCACACCACCATCAGACACCCAGCTCAACACACACCACTGACAGTACACAATGTACCACATCCCCATCAGACACCCAGCACACCGCACACCACTGACAGTACACAATGTAGCACACCACCATCAGACACCCAGCTCAACACACACCACTGACAGTACACAATGTACCACACCACCATCAGACACCCAGCACACCGCACACCACTGACAGTACACAATGTACCACACCCCCATCAGGCACACAGCTCAACACACACCACTGACAGTACACAATGTACCACATCCCCATCAGACACCCAGCACACCGCACACCACTGACAGTACACAATGTAGCACACCACCATCAGACACCCAGCACACCGCACAGCACTGACAGTACACAATGTACCACACCCCCATCAGACACCCAGCACACCACACACCACTGACAGTACACAATGAACCACACCCCCATCAGACACCCAGCACACCGCACACCACTGACAGTACACAATGTACCACACACCCATCAGACACCCACCACACCGCACACCACTGACAGTACACAATGTACCACAGCCCCATCAGGAAAACAGCTCACCGCACACCACTGACAGCACACAATGTACCACAGCCCAAACAGACACCCTGCACACCACACACCACTGTCAGTACACAATGTACCACAGCCCCATCAGACACCTAGCACACCGCACACCACTGACAGTACACAATGCACCACACCCCCATCAGGCACCCAGCACACCGCACACCACTGACAGTACACAATGTACCACAGCCCCATCAGGAACCCAGCTCACCGCACACCACTGACAGTACACAATGTACCACACCCCCATCAGGCACCCAGCACACCGCACACCACTGACAGTACACAATGTATCACACCCCCATCAGACATGCAGCACACCGCAGACCACTGACAGTACACAATGTACCACACCCCCATCAGACACCCAGCACACCGCAAACCACTGACAGTACACAATGTACCACAGCCTCATCAGACACACAGCACAGCGCACACCACTGACAGTCCACAATGTACTAAACCTCCATCAGGGACCCAGCACACCGCACACCACTGACAGTACACAATGTACCACATCCCCATCAGACACACAGCACAACGCACACCACTGACAGTACACAATGTACCACATCCCCATCAGACACCCAGCTCACCGCACACCACTGACAGTACACAATGTACCACACCCCCATCAGACACCCAGCACACCACACACCACTGACAGTACACAATGTACCACACCCCCATCAGACACCCAGCACACCACACACCACTGACAGTACACAATGTACCACACCCCCATCAGGCACCCAGCACACCACACACCACTGACAGTACACAATGTACCACACCCCCATCAGACACCCAGCACACCGCACACCACTGACAGTACACAATGTACCACAGCCCCATCAGACACCCAGCACACCGCACACCACTGACAGTACACAATGTACCACACCCCCATCAGACACCCAGCACACCGCACACCACTGACAGTACACAATGTACCACACCCCCATCAGGCACCCAGCACACCGCACACCACTGACAGTACACAATGTACCACACCTCCATCAGACACCCAGCACACCGCACAGCACTGACAGTACACAATGTACCACACCCCCATCAGACACCCAGCACACCACACACCACTGACTGTACACAATGTACCACACCCCCATCAGACACCCAGCACACCGCACACCATTGACAATATACAATGTACCACACCCTCATCAGACACCCACAACACCGCACACCACTGACAGTACACAATGTACCACACCCCCATCAGGCACCCAGCACACCGCACAACACTGACAGTACACAATGTACCACAGCCCCAACAGACACCCTGCACACCACACACCACTGTCAGTACACAATGTACCACAGCCCCATCAGACACCTAGCACACCGCACACCACTGACAGTACACAATGTACCACACCCCCATCAGGCACCCAGTACACCGCACACCACTGACAATACACAATGTACCACAGCCCCATCAGACACCCAGCACACCGCACACCACTGACAGTACACGATGTATCACAGCCCCATCAGGCACCCAGCACACCGCACACCACTGACAGTACACAATGTACCACACCCCCATCAGGCACCCAGCACACCGCACACCACTGACAGTACACAATTTACCACTGCCCCATCAGACACCCAGCACACAGCACACCACTGACAGTACACAATGTACCACACCCCCATCAGACACCCAGCACACCGCACACCACTGACAGTACACAATGTACCACACCCCCATCAGACACCCAGCACACCGCACACCACTGACAGTACACAATGTACCACACCCCCATCAGGCACCCAGCACACCACACACCACTGACAGTACGCAATGTACCACACCACCATCAGACACCCAGCACACCGCACACCACTGACAGTACACAATGTACCACACCCCCATCAGACACCCAGCACACCGCACAGCACTGACAGTACACAATGTACCACACCCCCATCAGACACCCAGCACACCACTGACAGTACACAATGTACCACAGCCCCATCAGGAACCCAGCTCACCGCACACCACTGACAGCACACAATGTACCACACCCCTATCTGACATCCAGCACACCGCACACCACTGACAGTACACAATGTACCACACCCCCATCAGACACCCTGCTCACCACACACCACTGACAGTACGCAGTATATCACACACCCATCAGACACCCAGTACACAACATACCACTGACAGTACACAATGTACCAGTCTCCATCAGGCACCCAGCTCAACACACACCAGTGACAGTACACAATGGACCACACCCCCATCAAGCACCCAGCACACCGCAAACCACTGACAGTACACAATGTAGCACTCCCCCATCAGGCACACAGCAAACCGCACACCACTGACAATACACAATGTACCACAGCCCCATCAGACACCCAGCACACCACACACCACTGACAGTACACAATGTAGCACTCCCCCATCAGGCACACAGCAAACCGCACACCACTGACAATACACAATGTACCACAGCCCCATCAGACACCCAGCACACCGCACACCACTGACAGTACACGATGTATCACAGCCCCATCAGGCACCCAGTACACCGCACACCACTGACAATACACAATGTACCACAGCCCCATCAGACACGCAGCACACCGCACACCACTGACAGTACACGATGTATCACAGCCCCATCAGGCACCCAGCACACCGCACACCACTGACAGTACACAATGTACCACACCCCCATCAGGCACCCAGCACATCGCACACCACTGACAGTACACAATTTACCGCTGCCCCATCAGACACCCAGCACACAGCACACCACTGACAGTACACAATGTACCACACCCCCATCAGACACCCAGCACACCACACACCACTGACAGTCCACAATATACCAAACCCCCATCAGACACACAGCACAACGCACACCACTGACAGTACACAATGTACCACACCCCCATCAGACACCCAGCACACCACACACCACTGACAGTCCACAATATACCAAACCCCCATCAGACACACAACACAACGCACACCACTGACAGTACACAATGCACCAAAGCCCCATCAGACACCCAGCACACCGTACACCACTGACAGTGCACAATGTACCACACCCCCATCAGACACCCAGCACACCGCACACCACTGACATTACACAATATACCAAACCCCCATCAGACACACAGCACAACGCACACCACTGACAGTACACAATGTACCACACCCCCATCAGACACCCAGCACACCGCACACCACTGACAGTGCACAATGTACCACACCCCCATCAGGCACCCAGCACACCGCACACCACTGACATTACACAATATACCACACCCCCATCAGGCACCCAGCACACCACACACCACTGACAGTACACAATGTACCACAGCCCCATCAGGCACCCAGCTCACCGCACACCATTGACAGTACACAATGTACCACAGCCACATCAGGCACCCAGCACACCGCACACCACTGACAGTACACAATGTACCACAGGCCCATCATGCACCCAGCACACCGCACACCACTTACAGTGCACAATGTACCACACCCCCATCAGGCACCCAGCACACCGCACACCACTGACAGTACACAATGTACCAGAGCCCCATCAGGCACACAGCACACCACACACCACTGACAGTACACAATGTACCACACCCCCATCAGACACCCAGCACACCACACACCACTGACAGTACACAATGTACCACACCACCATCAGACACCCAGCACACCGCACAGCACTGACAGTACACAATGTACCACACCCCCATCAGACACCCAGCACTCCACACACCACTGACAGTACAAAATGTAGCACACCCCCATCAGACACCCAGCACACCACACACCACTGACAGTACACAATGTACCACACCACCATCAGACACCCAGCACACCGCACAGCACTGACAGTACACAATGTACCACACCCCCATCAGACACCCGGCACACCACACACCACTGACAGTACACAATGTACCACACCACCATCAGACACCCAGCACACCGCACACCACTGACAGTACACAATGTACCACACCCCCATCAGGCACACAGCTCAACACACACCACTGACAGTACACAATGTACCACACCCCCATCAGACACCCAGCACACCGCACACCACTGACAGTACACAATGTACCACACCCCCATCAGACACCCACAACACCGCACACCACTGACAGTACACAATGTACCACACCCCCATCAGGCACCCAGCACACCGCAGAACTCTGACAGTACACAATGTACCACAGCCCCAACAGACACCCTGCACACCACACACCACTGACAGTACACGATGTATCACACCCCCATCAGACACCCAGCACACCACACACCACTGACAGTCCACAATATACCAAACCCCCATCAGACACACAACACAACGCACACCACTGACAGTACACAATGCACCAAAGCCCCATCAGACACCCAGCACACCGTACACCACTGACAGTGCACAATGTACCACACCCCCATCAGACACCCAGCACACCGCACACCACTGACATTACACAATATACCAAACCCCCATCAGACACACAGCACAACGCACACCACTGACAGTACACAATGTACCACACCCCCATCAGACACCCAGCACACCGCACACCACTGACAGTGCACAATGTACCACACCCCCATCAGGCACCCAGCACACCGCACACAACTGACATTACACAATATACCACACCCCCATCAGGCACCCAGCACACCGCACACCACTGACAGTACACAATGTACCACACCCCCATCAGACACTCAGCACACCGCACACCACTGACAGTACACAATGTACCACAGCCCCATCAGGCACCCAGCTCACCGCACACCATTGACAGTACACAATGTACCACAGCCACATCAGGCACCCAGCACACCGCACACCACTGACAGTACACAATGTACCACAGGCCCATCATGCACCCAGCACACCGCACACCACTTACAGTGCACAATGTACCACACCCCCATCAGGCACCCAGCACACCGCACACCACTGACAGTACACAATGTACCAGAGCCCCATCAGGCACACAGCACACCACACACCACTGACAGTACACAATGTACCACACCCCCATCAGACACCCAGCACACCACACACCACTGACAGTACACAATGTACCACACCACCATCAGACACCCAGCACACCGCACAGCACTGACAGTACACAATGTACCACACCCCCATCAGACACCCAGCACTCCACACACCACTGACAGTACAAAATGTAGCACACCCCCATCAGACACCCAGCACACCACACACCACTGACAGTACACAATGTACCACACCACCATCAGACACCCAGCACACCGCACAGCACTGACAGTACACAATGTACCACACCCCCATCAGACACCCGGCACACCACACACCACTGACAGTACACAATGTACCACACCACCATCAGACACCCAGCACACCGCACACCACTGACAGTACACAATGTACCACACCCCCATCAGGCACACAGCTCAACACACACCACTGACAGTACACAATGTACCACACCCCCATCAGACACCCAGCACACCGCACACCACTGACAGTACACAATGTACCACACCCCCATCAGACACCCACAACACCGCACACCACTGACAGTACACAATGTACCACACCCCCATCAGGCACCCAGCACACCGCAGAACTCTGACAGTACACAATGTACCACAGCCCCAACAGACACCCTGCACACCACACACCACTGACAGTACACGATGTATCACAGCCCCATCAGACACCCAGCACACCGCACACCACTGACAGTACACAATGTACCACACCCCCATCAGGCACCCAGCACACCGCACACCACTGACAGTACACGATGTATCACAGCCCCATCAGACACCCAGCACACCGCACACCACTGACAGTACACAATGTACCACACCCCCATCAGGCACCCAGCACACCGCACACCACTGACAGTACACAATTTACCACTGCCCCATCAGACACCCAGCACACAGCACACCACTGACAGGACACAATGTACCACACCCCCATCAGACACCCAGCACACCGCACACCACTGACAGTACACAATGTACCACAGCCCCATCAGGCAACCAGCTCACCACACACCAGTGACAGACACAGTGCACCACAGCCCTATCAGACAGCCAGCACACCGCACACCACTGACAGTACACAATGTACCGCACCCCCATCAGGCACCCAGCACACCGCACACCACTGACAGTACACAATGTACCACACCCCCATCAGGCACCCAGCACACCACACACCACTGACAGTACACAATGTACCACACCCCTATCTGACATCCAGCACACCGCACACCACTGACAGTACACAATGTACCACACCCCCATCAGACACCCTGCTCACCACACACCACTGACAGTACACAGTATATCACACCCCCATCAGACACCCAGTACACAACATACCACTGACAGTACACAATGTACCAGTCCCCATCAGGCACCCAGCTCAACACACACCAGTGACAGTACACAATGGACCACACCCCCATCAAGCACCCAGCACACCGCAAACCACTGACAGTACACAATGTACCACAGCCCCATCAGTCACCCAGCACACCACACACCACTGACAGTACACAATGTAGCACTCCCCCATCAGGCACCCAGCACACTGCACTCCACTGACAGTACACAATGTAGCACACCCCCATCAGACACCCAGCACACCGCACACCACTGACAGTACACAATGTACCACACCCCCATCAGACACCCCGCACACCGCACACCACTGACAGTACACAATGTATCACAGCCCCATCAGACACCCAGCACACCGCACACCACTGACAGTACACAATGTACCACACCCCCATCAGACACACAGCACACCGCACACCACTGACAGTACACAATGTACCACACCCCCATCAGACACCCCGCACACCGCACACCACTGACAGTACACAATGTATCCACAGCCCCATCAGACACCCAGCACACCGCACACCACTGACAGTACACAATGTACCACACCCCCATCAGACACCCCGCACACCGCACACCACTGACAGTACACAATGTATCACAGCCCCATCAGACACCCAGCACACCGCACACCACTGACAGTACACAATGTACCACACCCCCATCAGACACACAGCACACCGCACACCACTGACAGTACACAATGTACCACACCCCCATCAGACACCCCGCACACCGCACACCACTGACAGTACACAATGTATCCACAGCCCCATCAGACACCCAGCACACCGCACACCACTGACAGTACACAATGTACCACACCCCCATCAGACACCCCGCACACCACACACCACTGACAGTACACAATGTACCACACCCCCATCAGACACCCAGAACACCACACACCACTGACAGTTCACAATGTACCACACCCCCATCAGACACCCAGCACACCGCACACCACTGACAGTACACAATGTACGACACCCCCATCAGACACCCAGCACACCGCACACCACTGACAGTACACAATGTACGACACCCCCATCAGACACCCAGCACACCGCACACCACTGACAGTACACAATGTACCACAGCCCCATCAGACACCCAGCACACCGCACACCACTGACAGTACACAATGTACCACACCCCCATCAGACACCCAGCACACCACACACCACTGACAGTACACAATGTACCACAGACCCATCAGGCACCCAGCACACCGCACACCACTGACAGTACACAATGTACCACACCCCCATCAGACACCCAGCACACCGCACACCACTGACAGTACACAATGTACCACACCCCCATCAGACACCCTGCTCACCACACACCACTGACAGTACACAGTATATCACACCCCCATCAGACACCCAGTACACAACATACCACTGACAGTACACAATGTACCAGTCCCCATCAGGCACCCAGCTCAACACACACCAGTGACAGTACACAATGGACCACACCACCATCAGTCACCCAGCACACCACACACCACTGACAGTACACAATGTAGCACTCCCCCATCAGGCACCCAGCACACTGCACACCACTGACAGTACACAATGTACCACACCCCCATCAGACACCCAGCACACCACACACCACTGAAAGTACACAATGTACCACACCCCCATCAGGCACCCAGCACACCGCACACCACTGACAGTACGCAATGTACCACACCACCATTAGACACCCAGCACACCGCACACCACTGACAGTACACAATGTACCACACCCCCATCAGACACCCAGCACACCGCACAGCACTGACAGTACACAATGTACCACACCCCCATCAGACACCCAGCACACCACTGACAGTACACAATGTACCACAGCCCCATCAGGAACCCAGCTCACCGCACACCACTGACAGCACACAATGTACCACACCTCCATCAGACACCCAGCACACCGCACACCACTGACAGTACACAATGTACCACACCCCCATCAGACACCCAGCACACCACTGACAGTACACAATGTACCACAGCCCCATCAGGAACCCAGCTCACCGCACACCACTGACAGCACACAATGTACCACACCCCTATCTGACATCCAGCTCACCGCACACCACTGACAGTACACAATGTACCACACCCCCATCAGGCACCCAGCACACCGCACACCACTGACATTACACAATGTACCACACCCCCATCAGACACCCTGCTCACCACACACCACTGACAGTACACAGTATATCACACCCCCATCAGACAGCCAGTACACAACATACCACTGACAGTACACAATGTACCAGTCCCCATCAGGCACCCAGCTCAACACACACCAGTGACAGTACACAATGGACCACACCCCCATCAGTCACCCAGCACACCACACACCACTGACAGTACACAATGTAGCACTCCCCCATCAGGCACCCAGCACACTGCACACCACTGACAGTACACAATGTACCACAGCCCCATCAGGCACACAGCACACCGCACACCACTGATAGTACACAATGTACCACACCCCCATCAGACACCCAGCACACCGCACACCACTGACAGTACACAATGTACCACAGCCCTATCAGGCACACAGCACACTGCACACAACTGACAGTACACAATGTTCCACTACCCCATTAGGCACCCAGCACACCGCACACCACTGACAGTACACAAAGTACCACAGCCCCATCAGACACCCAGCACACCGCACACCACTGACAGTACACAATGTATCACACCCTCATCAGGCACCCAGCACACCGCACACCACTGACAGTACACAATGTAACACAGCCCCATCAGACACCATCACACCGGACACCACTGACAGTACACAATGTACCACACCCCCATCAGACACCCAGCACACCGCACACCACTGACAGTACACAATGTACCACAGCCCCATCAGACAACCAGCACACCGCACACCACTGACAGTACACAATGTACCACAGCCCCATCAGACACCCAGCACACCGCACACCACTGACAGTACACAATGTACCACACCCCCATCAGGCA
The DNA here is from genome assembly GCF_047496885.1 of Scyliorhinus torazame. Classification (NCBI taxonomy): domain Eukaryota; kingdom Metazoa; phylum Chordata; class Chondrichthyes; order Carcharhiniformes; family Scyliorhinidae; genus Scyliorhinus; species Scyliorhinus torazame. Next base: position 612,671 of record NW_027307805.1, on the reverse strand, counting down.
CCCAGTACACCGCACACCACTGACAATACACAATGTACCACAGCCCCATCAGACACCCAGCACACCGCACACCACTGACAGTACACGATGTATCACAGCCCCATCAGGCACCCAGCACACCGCACACCACTGACAGTACACAATGTACCACACCCCCATCAGGCACCCAGCATACCGCACACCACTGACAGTACACAATTTACCACTGCCCCATCAGACACCCAGCACACAGCACACCACTGACAGTGCACAATGTACCACACCCCCATCAGACACCCAGCACACCGCACACCACTGACAGTACACAATGTACCACAGCCCCATCAGGCAACCAGCTCACCACACACCAGTGACAGACACAGTGCACCACAGCCCTATCAGACAGCCAGCACACAACACACCACTGAAAGTACACAATGTACCACACCCCCATCAGGCACCCAGCACACCACACACCACTGACAGTACGCAATGTAGCACACCCCCATCAGACACCCAGCACACCGCACACCACTGACAGTACACAATGTACCACACCCCCATCAGACACCCAGTACACCACTGACAGTACACAATGTACCACAGCCCCATCAGGAACCCAGCTCACCGCACACCACTGACAGCACACAATGTACCACAGCCCCATCAGTCACCCAGCACACCACACACCACTGACAGTACACAATGTAGCACTCCCCCATCAGACACCCTGCTCACCACACACCACTGACAGTACACAGTATATCACACCCCCATCAGACACCCAGTACACAACATACCACTGACAGTACACAATGTACCAGTCCCCATCAGGCACCCAGCTCAACACACACCAGTGACAGTACACAATGGACCACACCCCCATCAAGCACCCAGCACACCGCACACCACTGACAGTACACAATGTACCACACCCCCATCAGACACCCAGCACACCGCACACCACTGACAGTACACAATGTAGCACTCTCCCATCAGGCACCCAGCACACTGCACACCACTGACAGTACACAATGTACCACAGCCCCATCAGGCACACAGCACACCGCACACCACTGACAATACACAATGTAGCACACCCCCATCAGACACCCAGCACACCGCACACCACTGACAGTACACAATGTACCACACCCCCATCAGACACCCAGTACACCACTGACAGTACAAAATGTACCACAGCCCCATCAGGAACCCAGCTCACCGCACACCACTGACAGCACACAATGTACCACAGCCCCATCAGTCACCCAGAACACCACACACCACTGACAGTACACAATGTAGCACTCCCCCATCAGACACCCTGCTCACCACACACCACTGACAGTACACAGTATATCACACCCCCATCAGACACCCAGTACACAACATACCACTGACAGTACACAATGTACCACACCACCATCAGACACCCTGCTCATCACACACCACTGACAGTACACAGTATATCACACCCCCATCAGACACCCAGTACACAACATACCACTGACAGTACACAATGTACCAGTCCCCATCAGGCACCCAGCTCAACACACACCACTGACAGTACACAATGTACCACACCCCCATCAGACACCCAGCACACCGCACACCACTGACAGTACACAATGTAGCACTCTCCCATCAGGCACCAAGCACACTGCACACCACTGACAGTACACAATGTACCACAGCCCCATCAGGCACACAGCACACCGCACACCACTGACAATACACAATGTACCACAGCCCCATCAGACACCCAGCACACCGCACACCACTGACAGTACACGATGTATCACAGCCCCATCAGACACCCAGCACACCACACACCACTGACAGTACACAATTTACCACAGCCCCATCAGGCACCCAGCACACCGCACACCACTGACAGTACACAATGTACCACAGCCCCATCAGGCACCCAGCACACCGCACACCACTGACAGTACACAATGTACCACAGCCCCATCAGGCAACCAGCTCACCACACACCAGTGACAGACACAGTGCACCACAGCCCTATCAGACACCCAGCACACCGCACACCACTGAAAGTACACAATGCACCACACCCCCATCAGGCACCCAGCACACCGCACAGCACTGACAGTACACAATTTACCACAGCCCCATCAGGCACCCAGCACACCACACACCACTGACAGTACACAATGTACCACACCCCCATCAGGCACCCAGCACACCGCACACCACTGACAGTACACAATGTACCACACCCCCATCAGACACCCAGCACACCGCACAGCACTGACAGTACACAATGTACCACACCCCCATCAGACACCCAGCACACCACTGACAGTAAACAATGTACCACAGCCCCATCAGGAACCCAGCTCACCGCACACCACTGACAGCACACAATGTACCACACCCCTATCTGACATCCAGCTCACCGCACACCACTGACAGTACACAATGTACCACACCCCCATCAGACACCCTGCTCACCACACACCACTGACAGTACACAGTATATCACACCCCCATCAGACACCCAGTACACAACATACCACTGACAGTACACAATGTACCAGTCCCCATCAGGCACCCAGCTCAACACACACCAGTGACAGTACACAATTAACCACAGCCCCATCAGGCACCCAGCACACCGCACACCACTGACAGTACACAATGGACCACACCCCCATCAGTCACCCAGCACACCACACACCACTGACAGTACACAATGTAGCACTCCCCCATCAGGCACCCAGCACACTGCACACCACTGACAGTACACAATGTACCACAGCCCCATCAAGCACACAGCACACCGCACACCACTGATATTACACAATGTACCACACCCCCATCAGACACCCAGCACACCGCACACCACTGACAGTACACAATGTACCACAGCCCCATCAGGCACCCAGCACACCGCACACCACTGACAGTACACAATGTAACACAGCCCCATCAGACACCATCACACCGGACACCACTGACAGTACACAATGTACCACACCCCCATCAGGCACCCAGCACACCGCACACCACTGACAGTACACAATGTACCACAGCCCCATCAGACACCCAGCACACCGCACACCACTGACAGTACACAATGTACCACAGCCCCATCAGACACCCAGCACACCGCACACCACTGACAGTACACAATGTACCACAGCCCCATCAGACACCCAGCACACCACACACCACTGACAGTACACAATGTACCACACCCCATCAGACACCCAGCGCACCCACATCACTGACAGTACAGAAAGTACCACACCCCCATCAGGCACCCAGCACACCGCACACCACTGACAGTACACAATGTACCACACCCCCATCAGTCACCCAGCACACCGCACACCACTGACAGTACACAATGTACCACAGCCCCATCAGACACCATCACACCGGACACCACTGACAGTACACAATGTACCACACCCCCATCAGACACCCAGCACACCGCACACCACTGACAGTACACAATGTACCACACCCCCATCAGTCACCCAGCACACCGCACACCACTGACAGTACACAATGCACCACACCCCCATCAGGCACCCAGCACCCAGCACACCACTGACAGTACACAATGTACCACAACCCCATCAGTCACCCAGCACCCAGCACACCACTGACAGTACACAATGTACCACAACCCCATCAGACACCCAGCACACCGCACACCACTGACAGTACACAATGTACCACACCCCCATCAGGCACCGAGCTCATCGCACTCCACTGACAGTACACTATGTACCACATCCCCATCAGGCACCCAGCACACCGCACACCACTGACAGTACACAATGTACCACACCCCCATCAGACACCCAGCACACCGCACACCACTGACAGTACACAATGTACCACACCCCCATCAGATACCCAGCACACCGCACACCACTGACAGTACACAATGTACCACACCCCCATCAGACACCATCACACCGGACACCACTGACAGTACACAAGGTACCACACCCCCATCAGGCACCGAGCTCATCGCACTCCACTGACAGTACACTATGTACCACACCCCCATCAGACACCCAGCACACCGAACACCACTGACAGTACACAATGTACCACAGCCCCATCAGACACACAGCACACCGCACACCACTGACAGTACACAATGTACCACAGCCCCATCAGACACCCAGCACATCACACACCACTGACAGTACACAATGTACCACACCCCCATCAGACACCCAGCGCACCCACACCACTGACAGTACACAATGTACCACACCACCATCAGACACCCAGCACACCGCACACCACTGACAGTACACAATGTACCACACCCCCATCAGACACCATCACACCGGACACCACTGACAGTACACAATGTACCACACCCCCATCAGGCACCGAGCTCATCGCACTCCACTGACAGTACACTATGTACCACACCCCCATCAGACACCCAGCACACCGAACACCACTGACAGTACAAAATGTACCACAGCCCCATCAGACACACAGCACACCGCACACCACTGACAGTACACAATGTACCACAGCCCCATCAGACACCCAGCACACCACACACCACTGACAGTACACAATGTACCACACCCCCATCAGACACCCAGCGCACCCACACCACTGACAGTACACAATGTACCACACCCCCATCAGGCACCCAGCACACCGCACACCACTGACAGTACACAATGTACCACACCCCCATCAGGCACCCAGCACACCGCACACCACTGACAGTACACAATGTACCACAGCCCCATTAGGCACCCAGCACACCGCAAACCACTGACAGTTCACAATGTACCACACCCCCATCAGTCACCCAGCACACCGCACACCACTGACAGTACACAATGTACCACAGCCCCATCAGACACCATCACACCGGACACCACTGACAGTACACAATGTACCACACCCCCATCAGGCATCGAGCTCATCGCACACCACTGACAGTACACAATGTACCACACCCCCACCAGACACCCAGCACACCGCACACCACTGACAGTACACAATGTACCACAGCCCCATCAGACACCATCACACCGGACACCACTGACAGTACACAATGTACCACAGCCCCATCAGACACCCAGCACACCGCACACCACTGACAGTACACAATGTATCACACCCCCATCAGGCACCCAGCACACCGCACACCACTGACAGTACACAATGTACCACAGCCCCATCAGACACCCAGCACACCGCACACCACTGACAGTACACAATGTACCACAGCCCCATCAGACACCCAGCACACTGCACACCACTGACAGTACACAATGTACCACAGCCCCATCAGACACCCAGCACACCACACACCACTGACAGTACACAATGTACCACACCCCCATCAGACACCCAGCGCACCCACACCACTGACAGTACACAATGTACCACACCCCCATCAGGCACCCAGCACACCGCACACCACTGACAGTACACAATGTACCACACCCCCATCAGGCACCGAGCTCATCGCACTCCACTGACAGTACACTATGTACCACATCCCCATCAGGCACCCAGCACACCGCACACCACTGACAGTACACAATGTACCACACCCCCATCAGACACCCAGCACACCGCACACCACTGACAGTACACAATGTACCACACCCCCATCAGACACCCAGCACACCGCACACCACTGACAGTACACAATGTACCACACCCCCATCAGACACCATCACACCGGACACCACTGACAGAACAAAATGTACCACACCCCCATCAGGCACCGAGCTCATCGCACACCACTGACAGTACACAATGTACCACACCCCCATCAGGCACCGAGCTCATCGCACACCACTGACAGTACACAATGTACCACACCCCCATCAGTCACCCAGCACACCGAACACCCCTGAAAGTAGACATTGTACCACAGTCCCATCAGACACACAGCACACTGCACACCACTGACAGTACACAATGTTCCACACCCCCATCAGACACCCAGCTCCCCACACACCACTGACATGACACAATGTACCACAGCCCCATCAGGCACCCAGCACACCGCACAACACTGACAGTACACAATGTACCACACCCCCATCAGACACCCAGCACACCGCACACCACTGACGGTACACAATTTAACACTGCCTCATCAGACACCCAGCACACCGCACACCACTGACAGTACACAATGAACCACACCCCCATCAGACATCCAGCACACCGCACACCACTGACAGTACACAATGTACCACACCCCCATCAAACACCCAGCACACCGCACACCACAGACAGTACACAATGTACCATACCCCCATCAGACACCCAGCACACCGCACACCACTGACAGTACACAATGTACCACACCCCCATCAGGCACCCAGCACACCGCACACCACTGACAGTACACAATGTACCACAGCCCCATCAGACACACAGCACACCGCACACCACTGACAGTACACAATGTACCGCACCCCATCAGACATCCAGCTCACCGCACACCACTGACAGTACACAATGTACCACACTCCCATCAGACACCCAGGTCCCCGCACACCACTGACATGACACAATGTACCACACCCCCATCAGGCACCCAGGACCCCGCACACCACTGACAGTACACAATGTACCACAGCCCCATCAGACACCATCACACCGGACACCACTGACAGTACACAATGTACCACACCCCCATCAGGCACCCAGCACACCGCACACCACTGACAGTACACAATGTACCACAGCCCCATCAGACACCCAGCACACCGCACACCACTGACAGTACACAATGTACCACAGCCCCATCAGACACCCAGCACACTGCACACCACTGACAGTACACAATGTACCACAGCCCCATCAGACACCCAGCACACCACACACCACTGACAGTACACAATGTACCACACCCCCATCAGACACCCAGCACACCGCACACCACTGACAGTACACAATGTACCACACCCCCATCAGACACCCAGCACACCGCACACCACTGACAGTACACAATGTACCACACCCCCATCAGACACCATCACACCGGACACCACGGACAGTACAAAATGTACCACACCCCCATCAGGCACCGAGCTCATCGCACACCACTGACAGTACACAATGTACCACACCCCCATCAGACACCCAGCACACCGCACACCACTGACAGTACACAATGTACCACACCCCCATCAGACACTCAGCACACCGCACACCACTGACAGTACACAATGTACCACACCCCCATCAGGCACCGAGCTCATCGCACTGCACTGACAGTACACTATGTACCACACCCCCATCAGTCACCCAGCACACCGAACACCCCTGAAAGTAGACATTGTACCACAGTCCCATCAGACACACAGCACACCGCACACCACTGACAGTACACAATGTTCCACACCCCCATCAGGCACCCACCTCCCCACACACCACTGACATGACACAATGTACCACAGCCCCATCAGGCACCCAGCACACCGCACAACACTGACAGTACACAATGTACCACACCCCCATCAGACACCCAGCACACCGCACACCACTGACGGTACACAATTTAACACTGCCTCATCAGACACCCAGCACACCGCACACCACTGACAGTGCACAATGTACTACACCCCCATCAGACACCCAGCACACCGCACACCACTGACAGTACACAATGAACCACACCCCCATCAGACATCCAGCACACCGCACACCACTGACAGTACACAATGTACCACACCCCCATCAAACACCCAGCACACCGCACACCACAGAGAGTACACAATGTACCATACCCCCATCAGACACCCAGCACACCGCACACCACTGACAGTACACAATGTACCACACCCCCATCAGGCACCCAGCACACCGCACACCACTGACAGTACACAATGTACCACACCCCCATCAAGCACCCAGCACACCGCACACCACTGACAGTACACAATGTACCACACCCCCATCAGACACCCAGCACACCGCACACCACTGACAGTACACAATGTACCACACCCCCATCAGACACCCAGCACACCACACACCACTGACAGTACACAATGTACCACATCCCAATCAGGCACCCAGAACACCGCACACCACTGACAGTACACAATGTACCACATCCCAATCAGGCACCCAGCACACCGCACACCACTGACAGTACACAATGTACCACATCCCAATCAGGCACCCAGCACACCGCACACCACTGACAGTACACAATGTACCACACCCCCATCAAGCACCCAGCACACCGCACACCACTGACAGTACACAATGTACCACACCCCCATCAGACACCCAGCACACCGCACACCACTGACAGTACACAATGTACCGCACCCCATCAGACATCCAGCACACCGCACACCACTGACAGTACACAATGTACCACACTCCCATCAGACACCCAGGTCCCCGCACACCACTGACATGACACAATGTACCACACCCCCATCAGGCACCCAGGTCCCCGCACACCACTGACAGTACACAATGTACCACACCCCCATCAGACACCCAGCACACCACACACCACTGACAGTACACAATGTACCACACCCCCATCAGACACCCAGCACACCGCACACCACTGACAGTACACAATGTACCACACCCCCATCAGACACCTAGCACACCACACAACACTGACAGTACACAATGTACCACACCCCCATCAGACACCCAGCACACTGCACACCACTGACAGTACACAATGTACCACAGCCCCATCAGACACACAGCACACCGCACACCACTGACAGTACACAATGTACCGCACCCCATCAGACATCCAGCTCACCGCACACCACTGACAGTACACAATGTACCACACTCCCATCAGACACCCAGGTCCCCGCACACCACTGACATGACACAATGTACCACACCCCCATCAGGCACCCAGGACCCCGCACACCACTGACAGTACACAATGTACCACAGCCCCATCAGACACCATCACACCGGACACCACTGACAGTACACAATGTACCACACCCCCATCAGGCACCCAGCACACCGCACACCACTGACAGTACACAATGTACCACAGCCCCATCAGACACCCAGCACACCGCACACCACTGACAGTACACAATGTACCACAGCCCCATCAGACACCCAGCACACTGCACACCACTGACAGTACACAATGTACCACAGCCCCATCAGACACCCAGCACACCACACACCACTGACAGTACACAATGTACCACACCCCCATCAGACACCCAGCACACCGCACACCACTGACAGTACACAATGTACCACACCCCCATCAGACACCCAGCACACCGCACACCACTGACAGTACACAATGTACCACACCCCCATCAGACACCATCACACCGGACACCACGGACAGTACAAAATGTACCACACCCCCATCAGGCACCGAGCTCATCGCACACCACTGACAGTACACAATGTACCACACCCCCATCAGACACCCAGCACACCGCACACCACTGACAGTACACAATGTACCACACCCCCATCAGACACTCAGCACACCGCACACCACTGACAGTACACAATGTACCACACCCCCATCAGGCACCGAGCTCATCGCACTGCACTGACAGTACACTATGTACCACACCCCCATCAGTCACCCAGCACACCGAACACCCCTGAAAGTAGACATTGTACCACAGTCCCATCAGACACACAGCACACCGCACACCACTGACAGTACACAATGTTCCACACCCCCATCAGGCACCCACCTCCCCACACACCACTGACATGACACAATGTACCACAGCCCCATCAGGCACCCAGCACACCGCACAACACTGACAGTACACAATGTACCACACCCCCATCAGACACCCAGCACACCGCACACCACTGACGGTACACAATTTAACACTGCCTCATCAGACACCCAGCACACCGCACACCACTGACAGTGCACAATGTACTACACCCCCATCAGACACCCAGCACACCGCACACCACTGACAGTACACAATGAACCACACCCCCATCAGACATCCAGCACACCGCACACCACTGACAGTACACAATGTACCACACCCCCATCAAACACCCAGCACACCGCACACCACAGAGAGTACACAATGTACCATACCCCCATCAGACACCCAGCACACCGCACACCACTGACAGTACACAATGTACCACACCCCCATCAGGCACCCAGCACACCGCACACCACTGACAGTACACAATGTACCACACCCCCATCAAGCACCCAGCACACCGCACACCACTGACAGTACACAATGTACCACACCCCCATCAGACACCCAGCACACCGCACACCACTGACAGTACACAATGTACCACACCCCCATCAGACACCCAGCACACCACACACCACTGACAGTACACAATGTACCACATCCCAATCAGGCACCCAGAACACCGCACACCACTGACAGTACACAATGTACCACATCCCAATCAGGCACCCAGCACACCGCACACCACTGACAGTACACAATGTACCACATCCCAATCAGGCACCCAGCACACCGCACACCACTGACAGTACACAATGTACCACACCCCCATCAAGCACCCAGCACACCGCACACCACTGACAGTACACAATGTACCACACCCCCATCAGACACCCAGCACACCGCACACCACTGACAGTACACAATGTACCGCACCCCATCAGACATCCAGCACACCGCACACCACTGACAGTACACAATGTACCACACTCCCATCAGACACCCAGGTCCCCGCACACCACTGACATGACACAATGTACCACACCCCCATCAGGCACCCAGGTCCCCGCACACCACTGACAGTACACAATGTACCACACCCCCATCAGACACCCAGCACACCACACACCACTGACAGTACACAATGTACCACACCCCCATCAGACACCCAGCACACCGCACACCACTGACAGTACACAATGTACCACACCCCCATCAGACACCTAGCACACCACACAACACTGACAGTACACAATGTACCACACCCCCATCAGACACCCAGCACACTGCACACCACTGACGGTACACAATTTACCACAGCCCCATCAGACACCCAGCACACCGCACACCACTGACAGTACACAATGTACGACACCCCCATTAGACACCCAGCACACCGCACACCACTGACAGTAAACAATGTACCACACCCCCATCAGACACCCAGCACACCGCACACCACTGACAGTACACAATGTACCACACCCCCATTAGACACCCAGCACACCGCACACCACTGACAGTACACAATGTACCACACCCCCATCAGGCACCCAGCTCAACACACAGGACTGACAGTACACAATGTACCACAGCACCATCAGGAACCCAGCTCACCCACACCACTGACAGCACACAATGTACCACACCCCTATCTGACATCTAGCACACCGCACACCACTGACAGTACACAATGTACCACAGCCCCATCAAGCACACAGCACACCGCACACCACTGATATTACACAATGTACCACACCCCCATCAGACACCCAGCACACCGCACACCACTGACAGTACACAATGTACCACAGCCCCATCAGGCACCCAGCACACCGCACACCACTGACAGTACACAATGTAACACAGCCCCATCAGACACCATCACACCGGACACCACTGACAGTACACAATGTACCACACCCCCATCAGACACCCAGCACACCGCACACCACTGACAGTACACAATGTACCACAGCCCCATCAGACAACCAGCACACCGCACACCACTGACAGTACACAATGTACCACAGCCCCATCAGACACCCAGCACACCGCACACCACTGACAGTACACAATGTACCACACCCCCATCAGGCACCCAGTACACCGCACACCACTGACAATACACAATGTACCACAGCCCCATCAGACACCCAGCACACCGCACACCACTGACAGTACACGATGTATCACAGCCCCATCAGGCACCCAGCACACCGCACACCACTGACAGTACACAATGTACCACACCCCCATCAGGCACCCAGCATACCGCACACCACTGACAGTACACAATTTACCACTGCCCCATCAGACACCCAGCACACAGCACACCACTGACAGTGCACAATGTACCACACCCCCATCAGACACCCAGCACACCGCACACCACTGACAGTACACAATGTACCACAGCCCCATCAGGCAACCAGCTCACCACACACCAGTGACAGACACAGTGCACCACAGCCCTATCAGACAGCCAGCACACAACACACCACTGAAAGTACACAATGTACCACACCCCCATCAGGCACCCAGCACACCACACACCACTGACAGTACGCAATGTAGCACACCCCCATCAGACACCCAGCACACCGCACACCACTGACAGTACACAATGTACCACACCCCCATCAGACACCCAGTACACCACTGACAGTACACAATGTACCACAGCCCCATCAGGAACCCAGCTCACCGCACACCACTGACAGCACACAATGTACCACAGCCCCATCAGTCACCCAGCACACCACACACCACTGACAGTACACAATGTAGCACTCCCCCATCAGACACCCTGCTCACCACACACCACTGACAGTACACAGTATATCACACCCCCATCAGACACCCAGTACACAACATACCACTGACAGTACACAATGTACCAGTCCCCATCAGGCACCCAGCTCAACACACACCAGTGACAGTACACAATGGACCACACCCCCATCAAGCACCCAGCACACCGCACACCACTGA